>NW_028248482.1:0-23630 GCF_964263255.1 Lissotriton vulgaris | reverse complement strand
GTGGTGACCTTAGGGGAAAAGCTTCTGGGTATCTGGTTATATTAGCAACAACAAGGGACCCCAATTCAGTCAGCAAGGGACCTCGGGGAGCATACTTTTTAGAATAACAGTGGTCCCATGCATTCAGGAATACATAAAGCAATAAATATAGACAGAATCAAATCTATATTTGGAGCGACATGTCCAGCCGGACAGAGGTCTTTTAAGTTTACTCAATAAACAATTGATCCATACAGAGAGAGTACCTTCCACAATACACCAGTGTGGTACACAAGCCTGTGCCCAACACTAACGGATCAGATACAGAAGGTAGATTTAGGAACAAAAAGGGCTTTTCAAGGCAAACAAACGTTTTCTGTTTAAAATCCAATTGTACAGAAGTGTCAATAGGGCACCATTACATTACATAGAAATCAAGTTTTGTATAGGGTGCTAGACAGGTCGACGGCGTTTCGGTTCCCCTATTAAATCATGGGGACCATCATCAGGACATACAATAATTGCCTTAACGTTATTTAGCCTCTAATTACCTGAAAAGGGAAAAGGGGAAAAGAATAGAGAAAAATATATACATTTCGATACAGATTGTTCAATATATTTGATCAAGTGATTTAAAGTGAAAACTTGCATACGGTCGCTTAATTTCCAGGTGAATTACGTCGCGATTGAAGGTTCCGCATAAGATAGTGACTTCAAACATGCCTACAAGTGGATGGACGGAAGGGGCAAGGCAGAAGCGGAGATCAGGCTAGGAGCGTATATATTACAATAGTCGGAGTGTAAGCAGCCAAAGGCGATCATGCTCAACCATTCCTGTAGTGTGGTGCCTGCTAAAGAATACACGGCCGAGCTACCGCAAGGTGTTGAAAAGGAAGGATTAACACCTTAGGAGCTTCGTAAACAAACCTCCCCAGTGCTGCGCTGTCCATTATCCAGTGCTGAACTGGACGTCCAGCGGTCGCACGCAGCACTGGGGAGGTAGTGCCCGTGACGACCGTTGGCCGACGGCAGCACTTAAGGTGTTAACGTGGCTACGTGAAAGTGAGAATTCATGAGTAGCGCCTATTTGAGGACGGCGTGATAGAAGGGGCTGTAAAGTGAATTAACCGAGTGTAAACACAGCTGGTGATTCACACGATAAGCCTTGCGCCGTTGCGGCGTAGACGAGCAGGCTTACCAGGACAATGCACTGGTACTAGACCGGCAGGGAGAAGTAGCCTGCATTCAGAACAGCAGCCCTAGAGAAGGGGAAATTAAGGATTAAAACCTAAAAGAACACAACGGTGACCGAGTGGCCGCGGTCGTGGTGCACAGCTTCTTACCGGAATCATGACGCGGTTTGCCGCGTTACAATAACGTAATCGGGCGGGGCCAGGGTAGTGCCTGTAGGAAAATACAGAACATCAGGGAAGGTTGCATTTGGGGCAGTTTCGATGTAAAGGAGCTGCGGGCTGCTGGCGACTTACCGGGTTAGTCGGTCTTTCAGTCAGTTCCCTGGCGTGATCGGGCAAGGGAGGGAGGGAGTGAAGAGTGGGTGAAAGGAAGCTGATTGTTCCGTGATAGTGACGCCTTCCTGGGCATAAAAATAGATGATGGGCTCGTACCTCGGAGGCCATCTTGGAAGTGATTGTTATACTCAGGCAGGACAATAGTGCATAGTGTTTAGTGCAAGTGACTCACATTTAAAAACATATTAATTACATTTGGGCAAGAAGGTCACAATAGAGCAATGTGACCGACTCAAGGTGCCAGAGCAGAATTTTCAGGTTCAAGTAGCGGACCAGATTTCAAATTAAAGCAGTCCATTCCTCCTGCAGGTTCAATCCATAGTTCAGACTGTCCGTTTTTAGTATCCATTTGAGCTCTTCTCTGTTGAGCATACGGGTCAAGTCGCCGCCCCTGGGTGGGATTATGACTTGAGTAATCACAGTCCAGCGGATTTCATTTTCCGTATGTCCTTTGTTGACAAAATGTTCGACCAGAGGAGCATTAGGTGTTTTACAGCGAATACGGCTTCGATGTTGAGATATCCGCAGTTTGATTTTCTGCTTAGTCTGGCCCACATAGATTAGGTCACAAGGACAGAAAATGGCATAGATGATGTTGCAACTATTACAATTAGTGAAAGTGCTCCATTCATTTCTCACTTCTTTGTATACAAACTCTTTGCCATCTATTGAAAGATCACATACAACACGGTGCACAGACATAATATCGACTCCAAAATATCGTTTGGACATAATATCGACTCCAAAATATTGTTTGGACAAAATATCGACAGGACAGAATATCGACAGCCAAAATATCATTCATTCATTCATTCATAAGCTTTTATTCGATATGCAGAGATATCTTATAAGCACATTTAAAATACAATCAATACAGTGTACAAAAAATCATTGCCACAAGAAGTCAGTATGAAATATTAAAAGAGATAAAAAGATATAAAAGTCTGTTAATAAATTAGCTAAAAAGAGAATTAAACAGCTACTGACAATCTCTTACATCGAATAAGCCAAAACTGCTTAAAAAATTTAGCTAATCCACACACAATGGGGGGAGAGGTGTCCGTGCTTAGGATACGCAAGGCTACTAAATGACTGCGTGTGCCCATATTACGGCAGAGTGGTTTCAGCCAGAATCTCCTAGGCCTTGCATAATCCGGGCATTCAAATAAAACAAGCACAATGGACTCAACCCTACTCGGGCAACATGCACAGTTAGGAGAAATACAGTCCGCCATTGCCCGTTTTGATACCAGAGCGCCCAGCGGGAGGGAACCAACTCTGAATTTAAAGTAAAGAGCTCGGTCAAAGGGGAGAGTAATCAAGTCCAGATAGGGTTCAGTAGCAACAGTGTCTTTAATTTGTAAAAAGGCGGCAGTGGACCTGCAGTGGTTGGAGCTAGTGATTAGACGCTCCGCAGTCCATTTCCAATAAAGCGCCTTGACAACTTCTTTTGGGGGGGCTGAACGGGATGACCAGCAATCTCCTAGTCCGATATTCTCCAAAAGCTTTTTGGTATCATTTAACCATCTTATCTTGGCCCAACCCCCCTGGCTCATTATATCTCCCAGGGCATCAGCATAGGATTTTAATTCTTCGCATCTCCAAATCCGTGTCCACAACAGGAGCGGGCGAAGCTGGGCCTGTTCTTTAATGTTTTTGCATCCCGTGTCCATCCACACTGGTACTGACGGTGTGCTCAGTGGAACAGAGATGACGGATTTTAAAAGCTTGCTCTCTGCTGTGACTAGGGCATCCAGTCGACAGTGGCCCCACAGTTCTGCCCCATTCAAGGCTGATGTCGCTACTTTGGCCTTGTAGATGTCGAGAACTGGGGTAGTTGATCTTCTAGTTGAGGCCCTGTATTCCCTCATAAGAGCTCCTCCTACTCTCCTGTGGTTAAGCACCATTTTTTCGATGTGGCTAGCCCAAGTCATCCTGTCCGTAATCCGGATACCAAGGTAGTCGAATTCGGCTACTTTCTCTAGGGGAATAGAGTTGAGTGTAGGTGGGCGGCCCAATTTTTTAGGTGGGTTAACAACTAAGTATTTGGTTTTATCCACATTTATTATTAGCCCTTTTGCATCACAGAACTCCTGGAATCGTGTTAAAAGTTTCTGTAGGCCTTGTGGGGTCTTCGAAATCAGGAGCGTGTCGTCCGCAAAAAGCAGGGTTGGGATGCGGACACCTCCAAGACAGGGGGCGTCGGCTGGTTCTTGTTGAAGGTGTTTTACCACCCCATTCAGATATAACGAAAATAGGGTGGGTGCCAAGACGCAGCCCTGTCTTACGCCCCTAGACACTGGTATCTTTTCAGTGAGCTCTCCGTTTTTGCCCCAGCGGACCTGAGCAAAGGTGTGGTCATGAAGGCTTATGAGAAGGGACAAGATGTAAGGTGGTAGTCCCAACTCACGAAGGACCCTCCAGAGCTCTTCCCGGGGAACTAGGTCAAAGGCAGTCTTCAAGTCTATAAAGGCTAAATAAAGACTACCCTTGCCCAGTTCCACCACCTTCCACCCCAATAGGGACAACCTAAACACCTGCTCTATAGTCCCCATACCAGCCCGGAAACCTGCCTGAAAGTCTGATAGGATTTTATTCTCCTCCACCCAATGGAGGATCCTACCAAGGATAGCTTTACCAGCTATCTTTTGGGTGGAGTCTATCAGACTTATGGGGCGATAGTTTCCCGGGGTTTCCCTACACCCTTTTTTATAAATAGGGACAACCACCGCCCCTTTCCAGGATTCTGGTACTACTCCTCCCCTCATAATATCATTTAGGAGAGCTGCTATGATCCTTCCCCATTCCGCTGGGTAAGCCCTCATGAGATCACCCGGCAGGCCGTCCGGGCCTGGTGCCTTGCGTGGTGCTACCCAGCCTATAACCCCCTCGATCTCTAAGGGAGTGAAGAGGTCATAGGCATGGGGTTCGATTGCTAATGTGGAGTCCATCCCCACAGACAGTTCCCCATTTGGTGGGAGGTATAGAGACCCAAAGTGTTTTACCCAGCTTTGGGGCGGGATGTTGCAGGGTCTCATGGCTGCGTCGGATCTGCTCCGTTTACCTATAAGGTTCCAAAAGACCCCTGAATCCCTAACCTTGCTAGCCTGGAGCAGGTCTTCCCAGTATTTATCTTCCCACTCCCTTTTAGCCAAATTAAGGGACTTTTTATAGGCCTTCCTCGCTTCCTGGATCACACTTTGAGATTTAGATTTAACTGCCTCAACCAACTTTACCTTATGGCCCCTACATGCTTGGGTGTACCACCCCTCCACTGGTTTTTTAGATCCTATATTACCCGGCTTTTTAGAGTACAGGGTAAACACGTTGGTTAAGGTTTCAATCAGGGAGACAAATAACCCACTCGCTTTACCCACCCCTTCTAGGGAGGTTCCAAGAGATGCCACTACACGGTTTAGATGGGATTGAATTTCCCCAATCTTTGCCTCGGATAGGACCAGTTTCGCCCATTTAATTCTTCTACCACATGGGGAGACTTCTGATTCATCTAGTGGTGCGGGTGCCACTTTGACATTGGGCTTCCCTAAGGGTTGCCACCATTGTTCCATTTTTAGGGATAGAGGGTTGTGATCACTTTCTGTCGAAGGGACCACCTGCATGTCCCTTACATAAGGCCATAAGCACACATCTATTAGAATATAATCCAGCCTAGAGGTGTGCCCTGGTCTATTGTAGGTATGCGCACCCCCCTATCGGAGGAAGTCCTCCCATTTGCTGCCCTTAGATTGAATTCCAGGCTCAGGGAGTATATCTGGAGTGCCACTTCTGTCCACCTTTTGATCGGTGGGATGTCCAGTGCTGGGATCCCCCACCTAGCATCCTCCTCATCTTGGTCCAGGGAAACATCCGAGCCCAAGGGCTCGAACGTGCAGTTTATATCACCTGCAACCAAGGTGCGGGTCTTATGGGGGGAATTGTTTAACAGGGTCTCGAGGAGAGCTATTACTGGAGACTTTCTCCCACCCTTTGTACCCCGTGCATACACATTAAAGATATTTAGAACAATTCTTCCCCTTTGGTCTATAATTGTAATGTTTTGTATGTCCGGGGAACCTGTTGGAAAGTCCACTACTCTACAGTTTAGAGAAGCCGCGACCCAGATGAGAAGGCCGCCCGAGGGTCGGCCTCTCCCAGATTCCGAGACCCGCGCAGGAGAGGAGTATGAGGAGAATCCCACCCTATGGACCGGTACCAGGCTCCAAGTTTCCTGGAATAGGCACAAAGAGTGCTCATCCACCCATGCAGTAAAGTCTGGAAGGGCCAGTTTTCCTGCAATCCCTGCGACATTCCAGCTGAAAACCTTAAAGACTAGGTCCGTCACAGCTGGAAGGTCACTGGGTGCCTGAAAGCCCCTATCTGTAGGATTCCCCCCAAGTATCCGAGGAGAGCAGGGGTCTTGTGGAGTTATTGAAGAGTCTCCCATTTCACTTACAATGTATATTTGGATGGGCGGTGCTCCTACTTGTTCTACTCTGCTCGCTGATTCCAGTCAGCAGGGGCCAATTGCCCACATTTGATTCTCCCTATTGCCCCCTACCACCCCGGCCCAATTTTGGTCAGAGTTAGGGGAACTTACACTTCCTCCATTTGAGCTAACAAGGTGCCTAGGGTAAAAATATGAGAGGTCTACCAGTTTAACCCCCGGGGCCCCCATATTTTTGATAGGAGTACAAATGGATGGTACCACTCTGGGGTCTTGGAAGTTTATGATTATACAGTCTCCCTCCTGCATTTTTTTTCCTTGCCCTACCCATACCACTCTGCGGACACTTAGGATAATGCCGTCCACGCCCAGGGGGATTGGCTTGTTTGCCTTTAGCCAGTGGATACACTTGTTTTTGAGTGATTGATGGTTTTCCAACTGGCCATCCTTTAGGGGAGGCACATTAACCATGACAGCAACAAAAGGTTGACAGTCTGGTGGGAGATTTATCGGGGGAATCCTTCGTGGGGGAATGCCTGGGGCCTGTGGGGAGGTAGTTGGGGCGGAACGTTGTGTTACAGGCCTAGGTACTTTCCCTGACGTAAGCCCGCTGGGTTTGCTGCTACCCTCTGATTTTTGAAGGACTTCCTTATTACCACTAGGTGTCTGTTTCTGTTTTTGGGAAAGAGGCTTTGGCTTATTTTTCTCAGGCTCTATATGTGTTGAGAGTCCCTTGTGACTTGGGCCTGCTTTGGGATGGGGAGAAGATTTAGGAGTTGGGATTACTGAGCTATTAGGAGCAGCTTTTTTTGGGGATATTAAGGGCTTAGGGCCGCTCTGCGCTGGTAAATCATTCCCTTTTACACCCCCGTCCTTATTTCCAGTCACTCTAATTGTTTGTTTGATTGATGTTTTGAGTGAGTGTAACCCGTCCAGGGTTGACTGCTCAAGTTTGTCAATCCTCTCCCCTAGACCCTTCACTTGTGTTAGTAACGGTTTCAAGAGGGTATATACCTTCTCCAGAATATTTTCAACCGCTACTAAGTCAATTGGCTTTGAGATCTTTGCTGTGTGTGACCCCTTGGGAGAAATCAGTACATCCTCTTCTATATCGGGTTCGTTCAGCATGGGGGCATCCCTTGTAATTCTCGAGCTGGATACAGGAGACTTCCTTACTCTTTGGTATAGGGCGGCCTGCCTCACTAGCCTACCCTTCTTGCGTTTACGCGACTTTTTACCTACGGGGGGAAACTCCTGCCTAATATCAGGAGTCACGGTGATAGGTGAAGCCCCAACTAACTTCCCATCTGATACAGCTGTGGGGGGTACAAGCAATTTTGGGGACTCGGGATCTCTGATGACATCACTTGTCAGAATAGGTGGTAATGATGTGGACAGGTTACTAGGGCCACCGTCTTCCATTGTAGTTATAGGTAGGAGAGCAGCCAGATTTTCCAGCCTATCTATATTTTGCTCTAAACCAATCAAATGGAGGGGTTCTGAGGGAACACCGACCATACTAGGGAGGGTACCCGCTTGAGCCCGAGCGATGGCTGGTGTGAGCGACTGGGCAACTGCCCCCAAGGATGAACGTCTTGAGGGGAGGTATACTTCAGATAAACGGCGCTCAGACATGGCGATCTCCTTTTCAATCACCGCCGTTACCCTGGCGATAAAACGGTCCATTGTTCCTATGACAGGGGTCGCGGCATTAGATCCCCTATCAGCTTCGCCCCTGAGAGGCTTCCCTGAACGAGTAGACATGGTTGGGGGCAACAGAACGGGGACAAGCACAGAACGTGTGTCGTCGCGGCTGGTAGACAAAAGGGACGTGGCCCAGCCCAGCCTCTGTCAGCCCCTGACGGCCACAGACGGCCCGCCCTCTGCCCGGGCTCCGCCCGGCGTCGCCCGCGCGCGTCCCGCGACGCGGAGGTCAAGGCTCCGCTTTGTAGCGCCTCCGGGCGCGAAGACAGCGGGGACAGGAAGTCCGCGCAAAGCCCACTGGGAGCTGTAGTCTCCAGCCACTCCTAGATGTCGATGGCGGCGAGACTTACAGCGTTGGCAACCCAGGGGCAGAGGCAGAGTGCTGGCGTGTGGTCAGGTAGGCTGTCAGCGCTGGAAAAGACCCCCGCTCCACCGAGGTCAAGGCTCCACTTTGTAGCGCCTCCGGGCGCGAAGACAGCGGGGACAGGAAGTCCGCGCAAAGCCCACTGGGAGCTGTAGTCTCCAGCCGCTCCTAGATGTCGATGGCGGCGAGACTTACAGCGTTGGCAACCCAGGGGCAGAGGCAGAGTGCTGGCGTGTGGTCAGGTAGGCTGTCAGCGCTGGAAAAGACCCCCGCTCCACCGAGGTCAAGGCTCCGCTTTGTAGCGCCTCCGGGCGCGAAGACAGCGGGGACAGGAAGTCCGCGCAAAGCCCACTGGGAGCTGTAGTCTCCAGCCGCTCCTAGATGTCGATGGCGGCGAGACTTACAGCGTTGGCAACCCAGGGGCAGAGGCAGAGTGCTGGCGTGTGGTCAGGTAGGCTGTCAGCGCTGGAAAAGACCCCCGCTCCACCGAGGTCAAGGCTCCGCTTTGTAGCGCCTCCGGGCGCGAAGACAGCGGGGACAGGAAGTCCGCGCAAAGCCCACTGGGAGCTGTAGTCTCCAGCCGCTCCTAGATGTCGATGGCGGCGAGACTTACAGCGTTGGCAACCCAGGGGCAGAGGCAGAGTGCTGGCGTGTGGTCAGGTAGGCTGTCAGCGCTGGAAAAGACCCCCGCTCCACCGAGGTCAAGGCTCCGCTTTGTAGCGCCTCCGGGCGCGAAGACAGCGGGGACAGAAAGTCCGCGCAAAGCCCACTGGGAGCTGTAGTCTCCAGCCGCTCCTAGATGTCGATGGCGGCGAGACTTACAGCGTTGGCAACCCAGGGGCAGAGGCAGAGTGCTGGCGTGTGGTCAGGTAGGCTGTCAGCGCTGGAAAAGACCCCCGCTCCACCGAGGTCAAGGCTCCGCTTTGTAGCGCCTCCGGGCGCGAAGACAGCGGGGACAGGAAGTCCCCGCAAAGCCCACTGGGAGCTGTAGTCTCCAGCCGCTCCTAGATGTCGATGGCGGCGAGACTTACAGCGTTGGCAACCCAGGGGCAGAGGCAGAGTGCTGGCGTGTGGTCAGGTGTGGTCAGGTAGGCTGTCAGCGCTGGAAAAGACCCCCGAAATATCGTTTTTAAGGTAAGTGAAGTAATATCGTTTTTATTTTTAGGGTTCAGGGTCAGTTTTGAGTTTTTGGGTAAAGGGGTATTTTTAGGGTTCAGGGTCAGTTTTGGGTTTTTGGGTAAAGGGGTATTTTTAGGGTTCAGGGTCAGTTTTCAGTTTTTGGGTAAAGGGGTATTTTTAGGGTTCAGGGTCAGTTTTCAGTTTTTGGGTAAAGGGGTATTTTTAGGGTTCAGGGTCAGTTTTCAGTTTTTGGGTATTATTTTATTATATTTTATTACTATATATATATGTTTAATAAATATGAAATAAAAAATATTTATTTAACTTTCATTAATTATTTAATTATAAGTTAATTTAAGTAATTTTAAGTATATTTCAGTAATTAATTATTAATATTAATTTAACACTGTTTTAGTAAATACGATATGTTTTACTATATTTTTGTAAAAGATATTTATAACTCGATATTTTTGTACTTACCTGTTTGTAGATAGAAACTCGATATTTTGACTGTCGATATTTTCTCAACGATATTTTTGATGGTCGATATTCTGTCCGTCGATATTATTTCAGTGATCCTGACCCACACTTGAAGTGACCTCGAACAGGGGGTAATAACCAATGATCATGGAGTGTGGTGTTTTTCGTGTTTACAGACGGTAGGGCTGCCCTTACCAGCTGATCTTTAAGGTTTTTGCTTTTTCTAAAAGCAAAGAGGGGAGTGTCCCAATTGAGTGGGCCTGAGTTCAATATGTGCCTGGTGGGTTCCTCTTATCTTTCACGGTCCTTCCTTCTGCGGATTCTCCTAAGTCATTTATCAGGTATTTCCTTTGGGCCCTTTGGTTTTTTATCTGGTATTACCCAAGGGTTCTCCAGCCAACTTTACCTGATTTACGCAGAATGTTTTTAGACAGTTTTCCACCTCCTCTTTTTTTGTAGTATCTGTAATCATAAGAAGGGTCTCAACGGGAGACTGTCCAGAAGTGAAAAGGGATTCCTTGCCTGACCTTCTCAGACAGGCAGGATGATTTGTGCAGGTCTGAAATCCCCACTTTGATGCCAAGATATGGAATGAAATAAGAGAATATTGGAGCAGCGATAACCACACACACAGTTATAAGGTGATGGTATTTAAATGGAGATTGCTCAGGATCGCACTAGACCGACCCTTTACATTTTCGAATCTTCCCCGAGAAATAATTAAGTTTTTAGAAAAAGGGATCAATCTGAAAGGTTTGGCTGGAACTCAATGGCCGCTTAATTCCAGGCGGCCTGTCTCTAATGTGTGTGTGTGTGTGGGGGGGGGGGGGGAAAGGGGGGGGGGGGTGGCAGGTGGATCTGTCCCCGAGACAGAACCATGTTATTACCCAAACCCACGGTGGGGTTCTGGGGATATACCGCCGGAGCTGAGGCCCCGCCCTACCTAACACCACCTGGGACACTAAAGTGTGCTTTGCCTATGCTCTGTGTGTATATTCTGTTCTAGTGCGGATTAAAGGTATTTTCTTTCTTGAAAGTCAGTCTCTGGTTTGGAGATTCAGTTCCTGCTCAGTTGTGTGACTCTTGAGTCCTGACCTCGAGTGACCCCGTCCGCCCCTCCCTGAGGAGCCATCGCTGCCACTGAGGCAACTGTTCAGGGGGCAGGATCACCCCGAAGGTGTGTGAGCGCTTTACCTGCGCGCCGGTTACATACAGTCTTTGACAGGCATCGGGGAGACTCAAAGATGTGCCCAGAGTAGTGGCTGAAACCGAGACTCGAACTCAACGGTCGGCGGTTTAGGCCATTAGGCCACATCCTCGCATATGAACGCCCACCATTATTCCACAGAAAGGGATCCGTGCAGTCTCCGACTCGGGCCGTTGCTACAACAAGCATTTAAAGCTGCAAACCCTGCCGGGCTGCCTCGCCCGGTCTCCGACCCTCCCCCGGCCGGTTAGACCGGCTGCTCTGGACTTTATCTTTCTCTGTTCAGAGTGCGGTCGAAGGCGAGCGGGCGCAGAGACGGGGGTCAGCAAAGGTGACTGCTGCGGCCCAGGGTGACCCGTGCTGCCCCCCCCCACCCCGACTGGCCTCACCTCGCAGCGCACAGATGTACAGTCGAAGCCGGTCTAACGGTGCCCTTGGGCGTGGTATTGGCAGAGTGAGGGGTCAAAGGTCCGGCCCAGCCTCGGATAAGTGACTTCTCGCCCCTCCATAGACGCGTGAGCGGTGTGTACTGACACGGTAGATCGGCGGGTTAAGGCACCTGCAACCCGCGGCCCACTGGGAAGGCATAATGTTTGCGCTCAATAGAATGAATGTTATTGATCGTGGAGGGCTGCAGCACCCGTTGTTGTATAGCGCTGCGAGGCCAGGGCGGGCACGATAAAAGCACTGCGCTGTAAAACAGTGCGCGCACGATAAAACGCGGCCTGGTTATCAATGTAGTGGGCAGGAAAGAAGCTGAACGTGGGTTCATTTTGTCTGTCGCCCGCTTTCTTCTAAATTGTGGCGTGTATACATGACGTCACACTCATGTTTGAAGCCCGGACATTAAGTGACGCGCTTAGAATCACAGGATGTTGAGCCGACTCCGAGATTCAAACCTGGTGTTCACTTCCCAAAGGCGGCCAGCTGCAATGAACACAGGTAGGGCGATAGGCACACTGACCGGCAACAAGCATTTGCAATGCAAATTGTTCTTGCATTTGTAAGAGTTAGAGTTATTGGGATTATTAATGACAATGTTTTTTACCTAAGTATTTTGGATTGCAGTGCATGTATGTGGTGTGTTGTGGAATTATGTGGATTGGAATTATTAGTTGTGAAATTGTATGTGGTGGAATTGTGTTGTATGGAGGTGATTTGTGTAGTGGAATTATGTAAATAGTAATCATGTGGTGTCTTCTCCGCAATGGAGGCTCCAACACTACAGTGGTTCGAGGCCTCAGATCTTTCAAATGTTTCTACTACAGGAGCAGGATCTTGATGGGTCCCTAGCATCCCCTCCTGCCTGGTTTACCTGCATGCGACCCGTGCTCCACTGCATCTGGGGCCCCTTCAAGTGGGCACTGGACATTTGCCTGGCTTGGCCGATGCCCGCCTTGGACACTGGACTGCTAATGAGTCCATTAGTGGCCATTTTCAGAACTTTCCTTTGGGCTTGTAACTTTTTGACAATGCGAAGTTTGAGCCCCTGGCTTACGAGGAAACATGTGCACAGAATACAGGCGTTGCTGACACGTATGCAGGTTGCCTGGCAACGGTCTCACCATCGACTGGGACAGAAGCGTATGTTTGTTCTTTTGAGCTAGTGACTTGTGCTGTAGACCAATCCTTCTATGCGGAGTCGGATTCTTTTATGGAGTCGTTTGCCTTCCAAATGGCGAGTGATACAACGGATTCCTCTGAAGCAAGATCATTCAATTCTTTTTCCAAACTGACATTTCCTTCTATTTGCTTTCAGTAACTCCCAGTTCCAAACCATGCTTCGAGTATGTTTGCCTTTTGAGTACATATATTCCATCTAGTATCCTTTTTATTGCTGTTCTCCTGGCCAAAGGGAGGGTGTCATGTGTTTCCTGCAGGACCCGTTGTAGTTTTCCCTAGTTTGCTCCAGCTGTACGTGTTACTATGTAAGCGCACTCGCTCTGTGCCCCTTTGTACTTTTACACGGAACCTCACGTGTTTTCGTGTTCTGTTTTCTTGGGATTTCATCTGAACACCACAGACAGGGTCCAGCAACAATGTCCCTGGTTTTCTTTCTGTCGGGGCGCTAGGTATATATATATATACATACATGTATATATATATTTATATTTTCGGTGACGGTTCAGGTTTTTTTTTTCAGGTTTTTAAAGTCTTTATTTCGATTCATAAAAAATCATAAAAGACAGACATTTGACAAACATTGCTTAATTAAAAAAATACATAATCTTTAAATTCATAAAACTAGTATTAAATGACAAAAAAGACAAACCTGGGAAAAAAAGAATTACTAAGATTAAGCTCAAGAATAAAAAACAGAAGAGTTTACAATTAGATTCCAAGCAGTTTGCGATAGCATAAGCAGAAATGGACAACCTGTTTTGATAGGGCTCGGTACATCATGGGGGAGCATTTTCATGGTCAGTGCAGTAGTTATACTATGGTTTCGACCTTAGTATCCAGGCCCACCCCAGGTATTTAGCCAGGCACACTGAAATGAACTCAGAGGTGTTAGTTGTTAATACACGAATAGCCTCTTCAAATTTTCTTATGGGCATGCGCTGGAACAATGGCTTTAACCATTTGGCTCTGGGTGCTAGGTATCTAGGGCAAGCAAACAAGAAATGTCCTATTGTTTCCTTGTGGCCTGGGCACCATCTGCAATGGTCCATAGTACTCTTTTTCCAACTTTTAGTGAATATATTCAATGGTAATGCACCCACCCGAAACTGATGCTAGAGTTTCCTGTCCAGTGTTTTGGAGATTGAATCCCAATAGAGTTCACGGGACAAGTCCAACTTAAATGACAGGAACCTACCCGTAAGATTGGTAGAGCTTGAGGCATTGACTCTATTCTGACGGATCGTGGCCCAGTACAGTTCCTTGAAAGCTAGTTTAGATGGAAAAGTGCTGGTGGAAGGGGATGTCCAAAGTTGCTCTAGCCCCATATCCGTCAGGATAGATTTTACCATTTTAAACCATTTAATTTTTCCTGAACCCCCAAGTGACCTAACTTCAGCTACCTCATTGGCAAATAGGGTAAGTTCAGGGGTTGTCCACAAACGCCTCCAAAAAGCAACCAATCTAAATTTAGCCATCTCATTAATCGGGGGGCAACCCATGTCCAAGCAGAGAGGGGTGGAAGGGGTCGACTGTGGCAAACCCACTAGGTTACGCAGGAATTTGCATTGTATTTTGAACAAACCCATGAGATCCATATAACCCCACAAATCTGCACCATATAAAATTGCTGGGTTAATTTTAGCATCATAGATCTTGAGAACCGGACAAACCCGCTTAGTGATAGATCTTTTTTGTTCACTTAATAGGCAGCCGGTAAGGAGGGCAAGCTTTAGTTGTTGAGCTTCGACTTGTGCTTTCCATCCCAGACGACTGTCTAGGGTGACCCCTAGATATACCATATTCTCCACTTGGTCCAGTTTAACACCACCCATATTAACTGTGCACCGGACAGGGCGATTCTTTGTTAGTACCATAAGCTTGGTTTTCCCGACGTTCACCTTGAGGTCGCTGATGGCACAAAACTCCCCAAACCGATCCAACGCCCGCTGTAGACCAGAGCGTGTCCGGGAAAGGAGAAGGGTGTCATCAGCGAAGATGAGCATCGGGAAACGCTGTCCTGCAAGCATCGGGGCGTCCGTTGGGGTATCCTTAAAAAATTTGACCACTTGGTCAATGAACAATAAAAAAAGGGTTGGTGCCAGAACACACCCCTGGCGGACACCTCGGGTTACTGGGAAGTGTTCCGTCACTTGCCCCTGGCCACCCCATCTCACCCTCGCAAAATTGTCTTCATGCAATTTAATTATTAAAACTAATAACTCCTCGGGCATTCCCAAGCTCCTCAAAACTCCCCACAGTTTATCCCTCGGGACTAGATCGAACGCGGACTTCAGATCGAGAAACGCTGCGTAGATTGTGCCACCGCCAAGCTGAACCACCTTCCAGTAGATCAGACAAAATCTGAACACCTGGTCAATGGTGCTCGTTCCCGATCTGAAGCCCGCCTGCATTGGAGATAGTATGTCCTCTAGTTCGATCCATCCTTGGACCCTACCTAAGATCATACGTGCAATAAGTTTCTGGGTTGTATCAATGAGGCTAATTGGGCGATAGTTACCAGGAATTGACCTACTGCCCTTTTTGTAGATGGGTAATATCTCAGCCCCCTTCCAGGATTTTGGTATACTTGCACCAGCGGCTATTGAATTAGCCACTTTAGTAAGGTAGGGTATCCATAAGGCGGGGTCGGTTTTAAACAGGTCGGCTGGTATAAGATCCATGCCCGGTGCTTTCTCTCGCATTGTAAGACCTATAGCCAGTTCGACCTCTTTTTCCGAGAAGGTAATAATCCTAATTTGCAAGGGTGGCTTGGATACCGTCGCCGTGATGCTGGGGGGATTGGGGTTCTCGGCACAAAACTGGGTCGAATAAAACGTTACCCATTCCACAGGGGACACATGATTTACAGGGATGCGTGCATCCGGATCTTTCCCCCACTTGACTATTTCCCAAAACTTAATGGGATTATTTGAAGTGGTAGCCTCCAATAAATCCGACCAATGCTTATCCTCCCACACCCGCTTAGCTTCCCACTGCGTTTTCTTATAATTTGATCTAGCTTCTTTCACTGAGATCATAACTCTGGACTTGACTGCCCTTATAAGTTTGGTATGGGCTTCCCTACATTTAGTATTATACCATTTCTTGGGGCAGATCGGTATTTTGGGGTTTGCCTTGGGCCGTGGTTTTGAAAGCAGGGATTTGAGGTCAGCAAAACAACGATTGTGGAGGTTTATAATATTGTTGGCCATTTCGGGATTGTCCCCCAGATGATCATATGCCAGCATCTCACTATATGTGTTGCTGACTTTTATATTTACCTTATCCCTTAAAGTAACATCCTCCACAATTTTGGACCATTTTAATCTCTTCCTATCGTTGGTTAGGAAGGCATCCCCAGTCTGTGCAGTACCAGGGTTCTCAGATCTCACTAAGCCTGGTAACTTTAATTTTAAGGACAAGGGGTTATGGTCACTTTCTGGGCGGGGGAGAACTACCATGTCCATCATCAGAGGCCAGTCTCCTACTTTTAATAGGATATAATCGATACGGCTTTTTCTCAACCCGTTATCGAATGTAAAATTTGCTTCCTGGTCTGATTTGGCGCGGCCATTGACAGCCCGAAAGCCCCTATTAAGGCAAAGAGCCGTCCAATTCACTGCTGCCTCAGTTGCAATTACTGATTTACAGGGCATCAGTTCAGGAATACCCCATACAGCATCCTCCGCGTAGCCCCAACTGTCCCCTGAGTCAAGCAATGGCTCAAAGGTGCAGTTTAGGTCTCCAGCCAGGAGGGTTACAAGATCACTATCAAGATCGTCTAGAATGGGATCCAATGTTTCCAACAGGAGAGGGGAGCGGCCTCCTGGCAAGCCTCGAGCATATACGTTAATCAAAATCATATCCCGACAACCAGTCTTACTCAACTTAATGATAAGGAGGTCAGGGTTGTGTACTGTTATTTCTGTGGAGTGAAAACCCAGGGATTGTTTCACCCAGATCAATAAACCCCCTGAGGCTCTCCCTTTGGGACTTCTAATTGCAGGTTTAAAAAAGTTGATATATCCCTGCCTAAATGTTGGTTCAGTTGCCCAGGTTTCCTGGAGTAAGTTAATATCATATTTATCTATAAACTCCAGCCAGTCATCTGAATGAATACGACTTTTAACCCCGCAACATTCCAGGAGACAATGGTAAGTAGTTCTGGGGCATGGGTCACGAGGGGTACCACCGAGTCCAGGGCTACTAAAGCATCCGAATTATTCTCAGCATCACACCCATTTGTGGTGCACCCAGGGGTGCTCCAAATTTTCCCTGTCTTCCGGGAGGCTTCTACTTCCCTTAAAGGTAGTATGGTGGTACTTGCTGTTATTGGAGCCCCCATTCGCTCTTCCTCTGCAATTACAAACTGCGAAGGCTCGTTACACGGCCTAGCTGGCAGAGACCCAGGATTTACTATGTGGTCAATTATGCAAGTCCGAGAGTGAAGTCAATCATTGGCCTCAAGATCAGATAATGGGCCAAATTGGTTGAAAAGAAATGGGAAGAGGGTGGGCTGGGGAGTCCTCGTAGTAGGGTAACTCCTGATGTTGGGTTGGCCATGTCTGGAACCCATCAGGGTACTACTCTGCCTATGCGGGTAAAAATATGATAGGCTCAATGTTTGAACATCCCCCTGTCTGGCAAACCTCGCTTTTCTACTAATCATTTCCACCACCCAAGGATCCTTAAACGAGATCAATATACAATCGCCCTCCAGATCTTTTGTGCCATGGCCCACCCAGTCCACCCTTCTCACAAACAAAATTTCAGTTGGCAGAGAGGGGGGTAACGGTCGGTTTTTATTTAACCAAAAGGTCACCTTATTGCGTAGATCATCAAAAGTCTCCCTCTTACCGGGTTGAAGGGGGGCTACACCAGTCAAAACTATTGTGTATAGTGCAGCCTCGGTAGGGAGATCGGCCCGTGGCTTGGTATGTCTACGATGTTTTTCAACCAGGGGTTTTATGGTGTTGCGTTTTTGATTAGCTAAAGGCCCTTGGAAGAGAGGCCGAGGAGTATTCAGACTGGGTTGGGCCAGGGATGGTGGTCTAGTTGAGTGGGGTCTAACGGGGATTAAGCTATCAGGTTTGGCCACAGACTTGCTTCTTCTGCAATGATTGAGATGCGGCCACTAATGTGTTGTTAGGTGCAACCTTAAGATCTCCTCCCCTCATTGGTCTATTAGTTACTACCCCAAGGGATTTATTATTAAAAGATGAGGAAGTATTTATTTGAGCATTGTTTGCTGGATGTGTTAGGTTAGCCCCCCCTTGGCTCAAGCTGGTTAGGGATACTAGTAGAGCTGAATTAGTACTTACTACTGCCTCCAGGGATTCAATTTTTTGGGTCATTAACCTGGTCCGCTCTAGAACAGGCAATAAGAGGTTTTTCATCAAAGCCTCAATTTTAACCAACAATGATTCATCGCTATTTTGACAGGTGGGGCAAGGGTCAGAGGATCCAAGCGAGGTAAGGGAAGGGCAAGGAATATTAGGAAAAGTACTGGGACATTGTTTGTTATCGCCAAGTTTACCCATAGCTAATGATTTGGGATTGCCATGGCAATTATCGGCGGTTTCTTTTACTTTTAATTTGGGCATTTTTTGTTCTCTCCCCCCTAGATAACTCGTGTCGTGCTTTCTCTTCCTTGTTACCGTATCAGCACCGACTGAGTTCATTTGTATCACCCTTTTGGAGACTGTTTTAGGGGGCTCGGGAGATGATTGGGGCGTTTCTGAGGTACAGTCTGATTCAAAACTAACCTGAGATGCAGTTTCTCTACTTGCCTCGGAATCATCTAAATTATGTTCAACATGGACTGGTATATGTGCAGGCAAGTCAACCCCTTCACTATCTATATGTACTAGAGCCTCGATAGTTGCTGAATGAATACAATTAAAAGCTGCATGGGGTTGTGTCACAGGGCTAGGGATCGTAGCCAGCCTACCCAATGAAGAGCGTTTTTCACTAAGTAGGTCAAGTGAAAGACGTTTTTCTACCATAGCAATTTCTTTTTCAAGTATACCTGTGGCACGAGAAATAAAAGCATCCAATGGCCCCGAAACCACTCCTTTAGGAGTCTGAACTTGGACAATGCGTGTTTTGCCTGAACGTAATGGCATATTTTCTGAGTGGAACAGATATGGGAGATAGCAACTAAACACGCTTATTTACACAAATAATCTATGCTAACATCAAAGTCCTATCAGGCATTAAAATGTTTCTTATGTCCAAACACTTGGGAATTATTAGTTTTTAGTAAAAGTCAATAGCGGTTAATTGTCCCGCCTACCTTGGATGTGGGGGAAAACCGATACAGGGGTTATGGGCCGTGGCCGTCCTCGAACGGCCTCAAACGGCCCGCTCTTAGCCCGGTCTTGTCCCGGGCTGCGTCCCATGCTGCGGGAGAGGTAACCCCAATTATAGAAAGGTTAGAGGGCGGAGAGGGCGGGGGGTGGGCCGGCAGGGAGAGCGGACCGGAAGTTGTCAACGGACTAACAGGGACTCCTGGGAATTGGAGTCCCTGTACGCTCGCAGCCCTGCAGCCCTCCGCCGGTATTGCAAAAGTCTTTCCAAATCTCCCCGACTGGTCCTCCTCACGGTGTCCTGGCGACGCGGCACCCGCGGAGCGGGTGCGGGGAGGTGTGGTAAGAGTTCGTGCAGTCCACGTGCAGTCCACACAGACTTGAGGCAGGTGAGCGCGACCCAGCTATTAAGTTCAGCAAAGTATAAAAGTGGTTTCCCAATGAGGACAAGGAGCAAGGGGTTTAAAAAAGCCCTCCGGTGGGCGGGGGGCGGGCCGGCAGGGAGAGCGGACCGGAAGTTGTCAACGGTCTAACAGGGACTCCTGGGAATTGGAGTCCCTGTACGCTCGCAGCCCTGCAGCCCTCCGCCGGTATTGCAAAAGTCTTTCCAAATCTCCCCGACTGGTCCTCCTCACGGTGTCCTGGCGACGCGGCACCCGCGGAGCGGGTGCGGCGAGGTGTGGTAAGAGTTCGTGCAGTCCACGTGCAGTCCACACAGACTTGAGGCAGGTGAGCGCGACCCAGCTATTAAGTTCAGCAAAGTATAAAAGTGGTTTCCCACGGTTCAGTTTCGGGCAAATTAGGCACTCTTGCTGGTGGTGCAGGCTCACGGCTGAACCACACAGTTTAATATGCAACAAAAACCTTTTCTTGGTGAAAAGGAGACAGCCACACTCCTACAGCGACATTAAATCCCTTTAATGAATGCCGGCAAAGTCCTTACATGTTTCGATCCGCATTGATCTTCTTCGGAGTAAAGCCGAGACATCAAATGAGGGGCAAAAAACAGCAAATCAATCACCCGTTCTTCTACTGTTCGCCCCCTAGTGGACGCCCAGATGGGTTAACCATCTTTCAAGGCGATCGAAAACCAAGCCACGTCGTTTAATATACAACAAAAACCAGGGCGATTTGAAACGCAGTGAACCCGGAATGCAATTAACATTCTTAACAGACATCACCCCCTGGAGGATACAAAATGCGGAAGGACTGAAAAGCGCAAGTACCACAATACATATGGTTAACCCATCTGGGCGTCCACTAGGGGGCGAGCAGTATAAGAACTGGTGATTGATTTGCTGTTTTTTTACCCCTCATTTGATGTCTCGGCTTACCTCTGAAGAAGATCAATGCTGATCAAAACATGTAAGGACTTAGCCGGCATTCATTAAAGGGATTTAAATCGCTGTAGGAGTGTGGTTGTCCCCTTTTCACCAAGAAGAGGTTTTTGTTGTATATTAAACTGTGTGGTTCAGCTGTGAGTCTGCACAACCAGCAAGAGTGCCTAATTTGCGAGCTAAAAAAGCGCATTCTGGAACATGTACGTGCAACGGTGCACAAGGACAGGGGCAATGCCGTGGCTAAACACATGGAAGCAAACCACAACGGCGACTGGAAACAACTACGCTTCTGGGGTCTGGAAACAATGAGCCTATCCGAAAGGGGTGGTCACAATGGAAAAACTCCTAAGACGCAAAGAGTCTAGACACATCTTGAACTTTAGAACCATGACTCCGTATGGATTAAACCAATCGGAAGAACTATATATACACCTCTGAAAATTAACATGACTTTGGACTGAAACCCCTTTCATCCTGCTTGACATATTGACTAAATTCATTTGTCCCCTCACTTAGTTTTTTACCCCCTCACTCATTCTCACTTTTGATAGAATCAGGCTCACAATCTATAAGATCATAATTGAAATCAAAACATGAATTGGTTAAATTCGCCCACTGGAGGGCAGTATTCCCCGATAAAAGTAAATGGTAAGCTCAAACACTCAAGGTCCTATCTTTTCATGCAATATTAATTGGTGTAAAGATTCAGTAATGAAGTGTTATCTGAATGTGAAATAATTGTGATCCAAATTTGGTTTTTGTTGACTCAACAGATGTGAAACTACAACATCCAGAATTCCAATTGCCTTTTCGATACACCATGTGACCTGAAAAATGTTTCGAACACGCCCACAAGGGTGTAACCATTATTTTCTGTTTTGTATCCTTTAAAACCCGTGAGCCTTTGTGCACAAACTGACCGTGATCAAGGCAGCGGACGCTGTCGAAACGCGTTGGTAGTTTTGTTTTGATAACCCCTTGGATTGATGGAATAAAAGAAATTCCTTACACTATTTCGAACTAACGAGTCCGTTCCTTTGCGACTCCACATCTCCCCATGCGGGGAACCTTGTTTGAAATTGTCAGCAGTTGGGCTCAACTGCAGGAGTAATGCGGCCAAAAAGCAAGCAGCGCCTAACGGGAGTGGAAGGGAGGCATGCGGTAGATATATATTACCTACTCGCAGTCGCCAGTAGGTATATATAGTTAGGATTTTTTTGAATAGGGATTTCTGAAAATTCTATGTTGAATAACTTTGGCGTTGATGGACGGAATTGGCTGAAATTTTCAGGAAAATGGCACATTTTGTTTCTGAGCGTCCCCTGGAAGTTTGGGGGGGGTTTCGTCAAGCGGGGGCCGAGACAAAAGGGGTTCCAAAACGTGTTTTTAACATTGAGTTTTCTATAGGGCGGTTGGACTCACTTTTAGCTCGAACGGCTGAATGGATTTCTATGAAACTTGGCAAAATTGTAGAGACTGTTTGCCCGATGTGCCTTTGCTAGGTCTCAAGATATGTGCTCCAGTGGATTTTGAGAAATTAACGTTAAAAAAATATATATATATCTGTGACAGCGTCCCGGTTGTTGCGTTGTGTGGTTTATGTAAGTACCAACATGTAGGTACCAATGAAGAGTCTAAAATTCAATGTGCACCGTCTCCTCTGTAGATATTTTGTATGTTCTAATATGGGTTATTTAAATGTAAATGTGTGGAAAAGCACTTCATGCTTTAAAGCAATTGTATTTTTGAACTGATTGTTCTTTCCTCTTAGTCCTCCTCTTTGTTTTTTTTCCCCACACTCTTCTTCAGCATGATAGTTGATAAATTCGTTCCCTCAAAAAATTTATATACATAAAAAAATTATATTAAATACTTATAAAATATATTTTTCCTTTAAAAGAAGAATACATTTTACAGCTTTTGATATTTGCTATTAAAAAACCATTGAAATTCACTGAAAAAACCATAGGTTATAGACCATATATAGTTAGGAATTAGCATTTACAAAACCTTGAAAATTCACTGAAAAAACCATAGGTTATAGACCATATATAGTTAGGAATTAGCATTTACAAAACCTTATTTTACTCACACAAAACCATTGAAATTCGCATATATAGTTAGTTGCACTAACTATATATCGCGCACCCGCAATCCACTGCTGATCATGTCACATATTACATCATTCATGACATGGTCAGTGACATCACTGATGACATCACTGATGACATCTCAAATGACATCACTGATGACATCACTGATGACAACATCCAGTGACTGTATGTTTCTGTAAAGTTAAAATATGTCTTACATATTGAAGAATGAGTGGATGTATAAGTGTCTGGATGAAGGATTTAGTAGGTGCATGACTGACTGTATGAGTGAGTGATTAAATGTGTCTCACTGAGTGCATGGGTTAGTGACTAAACTGTCTTAATTTGTGCATCATTATGTATGTTGTTCTGTAAACTGCTGCATGTGTTGATCAGTAGCTATATGAGTAACTATATGGGTTATTGATTGGTTGCCCAAGTATTTGTATGGGAGACTGAGTGTGTGTGTGGGTGGCTGGGAGGTGAATGACTCTGTGCATAGATGTGTGAGCAGTTGATTCACTAGATGTATGGGTTCAAAAGTGCATGTGGAAACAGCTGTATGGGCGGTTGACTGTGTGCATGAGTGTATTGGTGAGTGAATGGATATCTCAGTGCTACATGTTAAAGTAAGTACATATGTAAAACACAGTACATGTGAGAGTTGACATATATAAATAACTGTGCATAAGAGCCAGTGAATGTGTGAGTGGCTGTATGGATCATTGTGAACTTGTATCAGGGATTGTATAAGAGAGTAAATATGTGTTAGTATATGTTTGAATAAGTAAGGTGTGTATAACTGTATAGTTGAGGAAATGGAGGTGTGATTGATTCTTTGCATGACTGACTAGGTGTGTGAGTAACTCCATGGATGAGTGACAGTCTGTGAGTGTCTGTTTACACTGAGTGTATCTAAGGTTATATTAGAGTCTGAAGAGGTTCATCCTATTATGAATGATGTCATCAGTGATGTGATCAGTAATGTCAAATGAGATGTCATCAGTGATGTCACCAGTGATGTCATCAGTGATGTCATCAGTGATGTCATCAGTGCTGTCATTTGAGATGTCATCAGTGATGTCATCAGTGATGTCATTTGAGATGTCATCAGTGATGTCATTTGAGATGTCATCAGTGATGTCATCAGTGATGTCACTGACCATGTCATGAATGATGTAATATGTGACATGATCAGCAGTGGATTGCGGGTGCGCAATATATAGTTAGTGCAACTAACTATATATGCGAATTTCAATGGTTTTGTGTGAGTAAAATAAGGTTTTGTAAATGCTAATTCCTAACTATATATGGTCTATAACCTATGGTTTTTTCAGTGAATTTTCAAGGTTTTGTAAATGCTAATTCCTAACTATATATGGTCTATAACCTTTGGTTTTTTCAGTGAATATATATATATATATATATATATATATATAT
>NW_028248481.1:0-40838 GCF_964263255.1 Lissotriton vulgaris | reverse complement strand
TGACCAATGGACTTTTCTGGTGCCCTCTACCTGGCACCTTGAGAGTCTCAATGGGCCCTCCCTGGAGTCCAGGGGGACTTGGTAGTGTACTCCTGTCATTTTGTTGTGCTCTAAAAGAAGTGTGGGTGTGTCGGAGTCCGGACTCTGAGGGCCCGCTCTGAGCCTACCTGATGCAGTCACCCCTTTTTCTTCTCTACCGCCACCAAAAATCGGACTTCCCCCTGGCTGTACCAACACGACCGCTGTCCTATATGACTGGCCCTTTAATAAAGACCAAACGTTCCTTGTTCCAGCCTCTGGGGGTGGAGTCAACCCGTGTCATCATTGGATAAAGGCTTGCCAGCCAATGCCAGCGGAGGGGAAGCCTGAAAGAAGGAAGACGGCACTTGAGGTGATCGAGGAAGTCAGGAGCTGTCGAACAAGCCGGAATCCCTGGAGAAGCCCGCAGACCCTGATGAGGAAAATCCCGGAGGCCAACGTCCCCTCACTTTGCCCTGCCACATACCAGGAGGGACGTGGCTTGAACAGGTGCTCTCAAAAGGGGGTGGTGCTGGACCGAGCATCTGAATCAATCAAACACTCTCACCCAGTCAAAAGATCTGGGTTTAATCCATGACCGTTCTTTTGCCCACTCTGCCACCCCAGTTCAGACATGGCTATATGCAAATCAGTCTGACCCTGTGCCTCATGGGAACAGTCCAGCCCGAACTGCCAAGCCATGTCTTCCCTGGACCGGAAACAAGCTTCCGAGGACCGGTTTCTGGCATTCCAGCCGTCTTCAGCCCGGCTTGCTTGAATCCAGTGGCAAAGTGAGCAAGGGACTCACGTCTGAGCATACCCTGCCACACTTATGGCAGCCAAAAGCAGTACAAAAGGAGGTGGTGATGGACGGAGCATCTGAATCAATCAAACACTCACACCCAGTCAAAAGATCTGTGTTTAATCCATCACCGTTCTTTAGCCCACTCTGCCACCCCAGTTCAGGCATGGCTATATGCAAATCAGTCTGACCCTGTGCCTCATGGGAACAGTCCAGCCCGAAGTGCCAAGCCATGTCTTCCCTGGACCGGAAACAAGCTTCCGAGGACCGGTTTCTGGCATTCCAGCCATCTTCAGCCCGGCTTGCTTGAATCCAGTGGCAAAGTGAGCAAGGGACTCACGTCTGAGCATACCCTGCCACACTTATGGCGGCCAAAAGCGGTACAAAAGGGGGTGGTGATGTACGGAGCATCTGAATCAACCAAACAATCACACCCAGTCAAAAGATCTGGGTTTAATCCATCACTGTTCTTTAGCCCACTCTGCCACCCCAGTTCAGACATGGCTATATGCAAATCAGTCTGACCCTGTGCCTCATGGGAACAGTCCAGCCCGAACTGCCAAGCCCTGTCTTCCCTGGACCGGAAACAAGCTTCCGAGGACCGGTTTCTGGCATTCCAGCCGTCTTCAGCCCGGCTTGATTGAATCCAGTGGCAAAGTGAGCAAGGGACTCACGTCTGAGCATACCCTGCCACACTTATGGCGGCCAAAAGCGGTACAAAAGGGGGTGGTGATGGACGGAGCATCTGAATCAATCAAACACTCACACCCAGTCAAAAGATCTGGGTTTAATCCATCACCGTTCTTTAGCCCACTCTGCCACCCCAGTTCAGACATGGCTATATGCAAATGAGTCTGACCCTGTGCCTCATGGGAACAGTCCAGCCCGAACTGCCAAGCCATGTCTTCCCTGGACCAGAAACAAGCTTCCGAGGACCGGTTTCTGGCATTCCAGCCATCTTCAGCCCGGCTTGCTTGAATCCAGTGGCAAAGTGAGCAAGGGACTCACGTCTGAGCATACCCTGCCACACTTATGGTAGCCAAAAACGGTACAAAAGGGGGTGGTGATGGACGGAGCATCTGAATCAATCAAACACTCACACCCAGTCAAAAGATCTGGGTTTAATCCATCACCGTTCTTTAGCCCACTCTGCCACCCCAGTTCAGACTTGGCTATATGCAAATCAGTCTGACCCTGTGCCTCATGGGAACAGTCCAGCCCGAACTGCCAAGCCATGTCTTCCCTAGACCGGAAACAAGCTTCCGAGGACCGGTTTCTGGCATTCCAGCCGTCTTCAGCCCGGCTTGCTTGAATCCAGTGGCAAAGCGAGCAAGGGACTCACGTCTGAGCATACCTTGCCACTCTTAAGGCGGCAAAAAGCGGTACAAAAGGGGGTGGTGATGGACGGAGCATCTGAATCAATCAAACACTCACACCCAGTCAAAAGATCTGGGTTTAATCCATCACCGTTCTTTAGCCCACTCTGCCACCCCAGTTCAGACATGGCTATATGCAAATCAGGCTGACCCTGTGCCTCATGGGAACAGTCCAGCCCGAACTGCCAAGCCATGTCTTCCCTAAACCGGAAACAAGCTTCCGAGGACCGGTTTCTGGCATTCCAGCCGTCTTCAGCCCGGCTTGCTTGAATCCAGTGGCAAAGCGAGCAAGGGACTCACGTCTGAGCATACCTTGCCACTCTTAAGGCGGCAAAAAGCGGTACAAAAGGGGGTGGTGATGGACGGAGCATCTGAATCAATCAAACACTCACACCCAGACAAAAGATCTGGGTTTAATCCATCACCGTTCTTTAGCCCACTCTGCCACCCCAGTTCAGACATGGCTATATGCAAATCAGTCTGACCCTGTGCCTCATGGGAACAGTCCAGCCCAAACTTCCAAGCCATGTCTTCCCTGGACCGGAAACAAGCTTCCGAGGACCGGTTTCTGACATTCCAGCCGTCTTCAGCCCGGCTTGCTTGAATCCAGTGGTAAAGTGAGCAAGGGACTCACGTCTGAGCATACCCTGCCACACTTATGGCGGCCAAAAGCGGCACAAAAGGGGGTGGTGATGGACGGAGTATCTGAATCAATCAAACACTCACACCCAGTCAAAAGATCTGGGTTTAATCCATCACCGTTCTTTAGCCCACTCTGCCACCCTAGTTCAGACATGGCTATATGCAAATCAGTCTGACCCTGTGCCTCATGGGAACAGTCCAGCCTGAACTGCCAAGCCATGTCTTCCCTAAACTGGAAACAAGCTTCCGAGGACCGGTTTCTGGCATTCCAGCCGTCTTCAGCCCGGCTTGCTTGAATCCAGTGGAAAAGTGAGCAAGGGACTCACGTCTGAGCATACCCTGCCACACTTATGGCGGCCAAAAGCGGCACAAAAGGGGGTGGTGATGGACGGAGCATCTGAATCAATCAAACACTCACACCCAGTCAAAAGATCTGGGTTTAATCCATCACCGTTCTATAGCCCACTCCGCCACCCCAGTTTAGACATGGCTATATGCAAATCAGTCTGACCCTGTGCCTCATTGAACAGGTGCGTCAACACTTAAGGAGAACCGGGAGACGGGAGGATTCTGCAGACCCAGGATAATTGGGGGTGCCGGTTGGGAAGCCGACCAGCAGGTAGGGTGTTTCTAGTCCCATATTCTGTGCATTCCTGGTGACGGTTACCCTTCCTCTACCGATCAATTAGGAGATCCGAGTGATTTAACCCTCATGCCCTTTCCCTTCCATTGCTCCGTTTCTTAGCACAAATTAAGTGCTGTTTTCTTTTCCCTCCTTTATTGATTTGTCCGCCTTGGTTCCAACCTGAAGTCAGAGACACCAAGGAGCAATGCTGAAGGTGGAAAAGGACATCCCCCTGTAGGACAACGTTGAAGGCTTTTGTTATGACTGGCTATCCCCTCTGTGACTTTAGTGTTTCAATAAAAACCCTTGGAGCATAATACGAACGTCACGGCTTTCCTGCCCATTTGACAAGTGGTGGAGAATGCGGGCAGCGTGACCTCCATTTGACTGTCAAACATGGAGAATCTAATGCAGAACATTGTAGAAAGACAGACAAAGCTGGAATGGGCAGTATAACGGCAGGTGACCTCTGCACCGGGGGACAGGGACCCCTTCAGGGACCTCATGAAAGCCCAGATGTAGACCCTCCTAAAAGTAGTGGAAGAACCTGCCCCGGCAACCACTGGTCATAGAGTAAACCGGTTGTACCACTGCCGTCCCTACAGTATCACTACAAAAGTACACCCCGGGGGAAGACCCCAACGCTTTCCTCCTGAACTTTGAAAGAGCGGCTATGGCCTCTGGCTGGCCCATTGGGAAATGGCCTCTCTTTTTGGCCCCCCTTCTGGCAGGTGAGGCGCAAGCGCCTTATCAAGTCGCAAACACCAGAGGTGTGACCCCATATGAGGAAATCAAAGCCCTGATTCTGGATCACTTGGATATAGATTCAGAGGCATACAGGCTTTATTTCTGCAAAGAATAAGGGGTGCCAGGTGATACTCCAAAAACATTCTACTACAAATTGAAGCTTGCCGCCGAGAAGTGGTTGAAGCCTAGTGACCAGTCCAAAGAAGAGATTATGAGTGCCATTTTCTTAGAACAGTTCTTGGACGCACTACCCTATAATTAACCCTGGGCGTAGTTCGCGGAGTCGGACTCCGCAGAGCTACGCGAAGACGTAGTTGCACTCCGCGAACTACGCGTAGCTCCGCAACCATGCGGAGTTGCTTGCTGGGCCCGTTCGCGCGTCGTTTTTCGTCTTCGGGAGCGCGGTGCGCGTGTTCGGGGCGTTGCCTGCATGCTCGGGATGGCTAGCGCGCTAAATTACCCCAGAGGTTTGTCCCGCCTGCTTGCGTTCCCTTATTTCCTGTTCCGGGTCACAAGTAACGTGGTCGCGTTGTGCAAGACATGTTTGGGAACTCATCTTCTCGTTCGCACTACAAAAGTGCGTGATCGCGCTAAATATCGCGCGAACCTACCCATGCGGTCGCGATGGGCGCAGCCATCTTGGATCACACACTCTGGCTATGGTTTTGGGCCTACTTTTGCATCCTGTTAAAATCTCTTTAATCCTTGTCTTTTTACCCACTTTTTCTAACTTTCTTTAGTTATTACCTATTTCTCTCTGTGCCTAGGTTTATATTTTTCATTTTATTTCTACTTTTACAACTTTTCTATTGCTTTTTACTTCCTTCTTGTTCTTTTACCTTGCTTCTTCTTTCCCCTACCTTTTTGTCTTGAACTTTTAGTTTTCTTCTACCCTCCACCCAGAACCATGGTCAAGGGCGCCAGCAGCAGCGGCGGCTCAAAGGGCAATGCGCCAGTGCCCCCAAAAACTAGGCTGCCTTGCGGCAGAATGCGCCCCCTAGGGGTGAGGCCCCGCCAACTTTTTGGGGAGGAGGAGGTGGCTGCCCTGGTGTTTTTTATCCAGCGCTACCTCCCCTTGATGTTGGCAGCAGGTGGCAGGCCCGGCTCCGGCTACCAGCATATTGAGGAGCGTCTCCGGCGGTGGGTGAAGGTGCGCCGGGCAGTCTTCCGCTGCTCCGGTATCCGGCGTACCCACCATCAGCTGACCCACCGTTGGGCAGACATTTTGGACCGGGAGCAGGACCTGTTGGACCTGCTTGGCGTCGAGGTCGTGGGTCTTGGTGAGTGGCTACCCAAAAAAAAAAGTGTGTGTATAATATAGCTCTATAGTAGTATAAGTATTGTTATTGTATCTTTGTAAATCTTGGCTGAATAAGTAACGCGATGACTGGTGCTCCTAGTTACATTTCCGATGTATTCCGTTATTATATCTACTGTAATTGTATGACACTGTTCTATGCTGCGCTTCTTCATCTTCACTGACTCTTGCGTGTTCAATTTGGCGCTAGCTTTTGCTGTTTATTGGTGTGAGATTTTCTTTATTGTAGAGAACTGAAGTTAGTTAATGCTATTAATAGAGTCTTGTCCTTCCTTTGTCCGTCAGTGAAATAGCCGTTGATGGATAATTGTACGTGTTTGCAATGCATATTGTATCATTTTTTTTTCACGGCCTTCTCTTCTGCATGAATACTCCTCTGGCAATGAATGCAAAAGTTACTTTGTTCTTCTTACCTCAGCCAAGGCCGGATTGAGGCATGTTCAAGCTGTGCAACTGCACAGGGCCACCAAACGCCAGGGGCCACCCCACCAATATATATCCTTAATTTAATAATCCTCAGAGGATGGATACATATTTGCGTGGCGGCCCCTGGCAGGGATTTGGTGCCTCCGGCTCTGTTCCACTTCCAAACACCCTGACTCCCCCCTCTTCACTGGCCTCCGTGCTCCGCCCCGACCTCCTCTTCCGGGCCCCCCACCTACGCTCCCTGGCCAGGAGTCCAGGACCACCATGAGCCTAGAGCCGCCCCTGCCTCAGCCCTCCATAGAACTGATGTAGTTTGTTTATTGAGTGGGTAGGGCAGCAGTAGCATTCAGTCAGTAGCAAAACAAAATATGATGCCATGAACGTACAATTTCGTGTTAGTTAGTATGCACAAAGTTAAGCATGTCTCCTCCTTGTGATCTATGCATTTTGCTGGCAAAAAATGAAAAAGAAATGGCTACTTACAGATAATTGATTGATTACCCCATTCTTGAATCTGTGGTGTTGTTCAGGTCTTACTGCCTCTGTGTTACTTAGTAATCTGCAATCAGAATGTTTATGGAACATTTGATTTGTTTTCTCCAAGTACACTAGTCAGTGAATCATGCAAGGCAGTAGTCATTTGGTAGACCAATGTTTGTTTCTTTTAATGTTGTAGCAGTGGTTTTTGAAATGCTGTCTATGTTTCACAGCACTCAATGTTTTCCTCTTTCTTTATTATTATTTCTTACTTGAACCACAGAACCCAGGGGCAAGCAGAAGACTGGGACCGAGTCGGCGGGTGAACGCGAAGAACCACAGGCACAGAGCTCCTCTACTGAGGATTCTGCTGCTGTCCCTAGTAAGTCCAACAGTGTTTTCTTTTGGAACAATGATATTTCCCTAATTTCTAACGGAGCTTTTTTTCCAACCGATTAATGACATTTCACCTAACTAAATTTTGACAAATGCTTGTTTTTGTTTTATGTTTTCAAAATTTTGGGTATTACTATCTGTCCCTGCCTTTCTGTTCCTTGAAAGAGCCTCTCTTATGACTCTCTGTGCTACTACTAGACTGTCTGTAGGTAAGCTTGCCCTGTTGCCCACTCTTTAGTTAAGGTATCAATCTTTTCAAAAAATCTGTGATCGAATAGCGGAAGGCACAGGGTCCACTCCTGTCTTATGCTTTTTCCTCTGTAATGTCTCTTCTTTGCCAATTGACACCAACCAAGTATGCATCCAGATGTTGGTCTACTATTTTTGTAAGCGTTAGTAATGAATACCACTACTACTCTTGCGGGTATTCTTCTATGCAGTCACATACATAACTATGTATGCACCCCAAAATTGGATGTTGTTGTTGATAGGCAGGTTGGACCTTACTTACTTACAGTCTTACACCTCAGTCACAGAACTCAGAGGAACGCACAATTCAATGAACGACAACCTATATGGGCTCAGTCATTGGTCAATTATTCAATTACCCCTTTCCTGAACCCCAATATGAAGATGCCAAATGCTTTTATTACACAATCCATAACCTAAGTAACCCCCTTTTGCTCACTCTCTCGTGTAAGTCTACAAGACAACAGACACTGAAAATATACTTCTGAGTCAATGTGGTACTTCAAAACCTTTATTTTGTTAGAAGTAACTAAGTAAGTAACATCAATGTTTTTAAGTTGTTCTGTGAAATGCGTCAAGGGCAGGGCCACCAGAAAAAATCCAGAGTTAAAAAAGGCTGAATAAAAAGTAATCTACATTTGTACAGCTACCAGTGCACGATAGGGAAATGTGGGAAATGTCGGAGACCCCTCACCATTGAACGTATACTGGTTGCATATGCCTCTTTTTGGTAAGCTCTGGAAATCTTTGCTTCGTAGAAGGAAATCTTCTCATCTGCCGAAAGATAATGACAAAAGTGGTGCACGTTAGACAGTATGAAAACATTACATACATTTATTGAACTTTTTAGCTGTCATGCTAAAAAAAAGGTGTAACCTGAGGCTGTAAGGAAACTCGATTCCACAATCCACATTCAAAAAGTAAATACGGGCCTTTCTATTTTCCGAACTCTTCAGGTGTATGCTTTGAACTATCATGTGGCCTCAAAGGCGTCTTCTCGTACTGCGCAACAAGCTGTGAGGTAGCATGCGCAAAACTGTAGACATGTCATTGATGTACAAACTGGTTAGGTTACATGGTTCAGTCTAACTTTCCAAGGACTAGACTAGAGTAGCAGTATAGATGAGATGAGCTTGGGTACCATACCATACCAAACAAATGCTAATATGTGTAGTGTGTTACTTACTCTGCTGTACTAGGCAATGTGGACTACTACTGATTACGTTGTACTTAACTGTTTTGCAGAACTCCGTTTTTGGTGAACAAGTACAATGGGGGCTGTGCATCCATCTAAAAAGGTGTACTTAATTACTTATTTTTATTTTTGCAGAACCGGTACCATCCACCAGTGCCGACGGGGGCAGCGGCGCTGCAACGGCGGCAGCAGAGGCGATCCCGGAGGGGAATGGAGGACCACCAGAGGCACCTACAGCAGCACCGGCAGCAGCGGGGGAGGAGACAACAACGGTGGGCGATGGTAAGTTACATTCAATAGTGATCCGCATTACTTGGTGGGTGGGGAAAACTTCCTCACTGTACTCTGATATTTATAATGAACTTGAAGTTCTACTGGACAATATATGACGCCACCGTTGTCATTACCAAGCTTAGCAAAAGCATTACCACCGGCGAGAATTGATAAAATAAGTTATACAGGCCTCTTCTATGTGACTACAACTCAGCTGTGAAAGGTTGGTGGCAGACTAAAAAAGTCTTATCCACAACATTACATGACCGCGATGGATTAACATGAGATTGATTTTAAGTATGATGAAAGGAGCAAGGAAAAAGCTCCAATCATATAATATAGAAGGATACTTTGGAATCAGCAATGCAGGTGTTTGAGAGCAGTTGGATGCGTGGGTTGTTGTGGAAGCATAGAAAGGGGAAAACACAGCTGCCTGCGTGGGTGGGAGACACATCCAATATCGGTGGTTAGTGGATAGTGGATACTAGTGTTGGCAGCGGTGTTTTGGTTAAACCCAAAGGCAAGGGAAGGAGGGGACGACTGGATGCATTCCGGGTCGTTGCTGGCGAAACACAAACCACCTAACGTTTGTTGGCGATATAAAGAATGATAGTCTCTAGAGTAGACATTTACTAGTACTAGCTGGCCACTGTTAATTAATGTTAGTTGGAGACTGTCACTTTTCCCGGAAGCACAGAGTATATGATATAAAAAAACGAGATATGAAAAAGACAGGTGTTCGTATGTGACCGTTGAAGTACACCCATGCTACCTATGTTACTAGGGCAGGCATAATGCCGTGCCAAAAAGGCAGACAAATGAAGTATATAAGGCGTAGAATGTTCAAGATAGATAAAACAACATTTTAGGTACTCAACTTGCTTGCTATTGCTACTGTACTGTGCCGCCCACTATGTGTTGGATCCATGTTGTGTTCTTGATTTGCTGGGATTTTTGATTACAACAATTCTGTCTCATTCTTTATATTTACTCCTTCTAAACCAACGAGGAAGGAGCTGGCAGTCCGGGCCCGTCAGCGGAAACTGCAGGCCATCGTTGAGGCCTACCGCCGGCTGGTGGCTCAGGCCGAGGAGGAGGAGGAGGAGGCGGCTGCAGCAGCTGCTGCCTCTTCCAATGCCCCGGCCCCCAAGCCTGCAGGAGTACGTCGGCGTGGTCAGGCAGCCGCCCGCCGCCAGATTTTCCCCGCATCGTCCACCCCCCCACAACAACATGGCTGCCAATGTAGGTGCCGCCAGTTCCAGCGAAAAATTCTCCTCCGGGTAGCCAGGCTGGAGGCTCAAAGCAGTCAGACTAAAAGACAAATAGAGGAGCGTGTAAAGATCCTGGTGGATCAACACTTAAAAGCCCGCCGGCTATGACATGGACCCTGTTTGCCCCTTTTTCAATCCTTTTGTTGGTGGGTGGGAATTGGGTGTTGGGTTTTTACTTTTTTTTTACATGACATTGAGCGTGGGAATTTGGTTGGGGTTAGGGGAGGCGGGTAGGGACAGCTGTGGTGTAGGATTTATATATATTTTATTTTTGTATCATCTTTAGTTATATATTACATTATGTTAAAAATAAACGAGACACAAAGTTATGTTAAAAAGAAAACATTTGAAGTTCATTTGCGTTTCTTGTGGGGTTGGAGGGGGGAGTGTTTCACCAAATAATGTACGTTGTGCAACCTCGGTCTGACCGGGAGCTCACTAAGTGTCCCTAGGGTTTCAAATTTTTAGCTAATAATCAATGGTACAAAAATTATTCAACATGAAATCATACACAGGTGATTGTAAGTGTAATTTGCTTTAGTGATATCCTTTTCATATATATACACTCAAAACATAGACAATATCATAAACAAAAAATGCCGTTAGACAGTTTTCATGGAATGAAACAAATGAACCTTTAGCATAATGTTACTCGAACAATAAATGCTTATGAAACATAAATTATAACATATCCCAATGCATTTCGGGTCAACTAAGACCCTTCTTCAGGGGAATGCAATTATGAAAAAATCCTCCAGTTATGATTCTGTATGAGCACAAGATTCGTCACATCAGTTCCGTTTTCAGAGCACTGTGGAAGAAATGAAATATCCCAATGTATATGCATGGTATGTACATGATCTAAAAAATAGAGTTAACATGATAGTCCATAGGTATGAGTCCAAGCCATGTGTTACCTAATATAAACAAGTGACAATAACCCGACGTGTTGGTATAGAAGATTCTACATTCCCACCAAGTGTGCAGAAAAAACCGACAAAAGATGTGTGATAATACATATAGGTAAAGTTTATACCCATGAATGAAAACAGGAATAGATCTGGCGTTAAAGAGAGATTTCTACCTGATGTTGACCTTATGATATTAATCACGTGTCATATAACAGTCTTCGGGTAACGTAATGGATCTCTAAGGAAAATGTGGTAAATAAGTTCACATTAATGTTAAGTGTGAACATGTAAGAATCGAACCTGTGAAGTTAACACGTGCATGCATAGCTTACCCTAACGGAGAAGTTTAGACATCTACATCGTGTTTGGAGAAAAAGGTGTAAATCCGGTAGTTACTGCCGCTACAAAAATAGAAAGTGCACATCAGCTAACGGAGCTTTTAAATGCCGCTATGTGTATACTACGACGGAGGCATGCCTTACCTCGTAAAATGTGGTTGTAGTGATCAAAATTCCAATGCGCTAGACGGGCAGTACTGGTATTGCGGTTGCCAATGCAGCTCCAAATATTAGATTCAACTTTATAAAGACACGTTGAACAGGACCACATAGGTGTGCTAGCTACCGGTTTACATAGCGTTGTGCAACCTCGCAAGGTTTAATTTGGCCATGCAGGTCGGCGGACAGTGCTTTTTAATAATAAAATATATTGCCCACATCTTTAACATGCAAACAGATAGATGCAGTAAACCCTCACAGAGTTATATTTGTAGTATTAGAAGAACGACCAGTCTGTCTTGCGTTATACCTCACTGCAAACTTATCTTACCTGTGATTGCTGATGAGATGATGATGATTTATCATGAAGTGTGGCACTGCAAGGGCTGCATTTGATTTCCAAGACAATGGCGAAGAATCTGTGGTTCAGAATCAGAACTTCTGTGATAGTAGTAGACAGACCCTGCCAGTAGCGACAAAAAGAAAGAGACAGTCATTTGCGTGACAGACAATGTGGGGGTAGTAAAGTAAGTACAGTACATTGCATGGGTGACCCAATATTGCAACTGCTAAACTGAAACAAAACAATGGTTTTGGGGACTGGAAACTAAGTGCAAGAGAAGATAAGAAGTTCAACTTTACTTGTAGTACTCACGGCAACGTCAAACTTTTCTAAATCATAATGCTTTACACTTTAAACCCAAAAAATTACGCCAATTCATTAGATGCATTCGTTGTTTGATGTTAATGGTAAATTATTTGGCGTTATACACAGAGCTTGAGTTGGGAAGCCGCAGAAGATCCTGGCCATGCCTTGTTGACATTTCACTATTGTTGCTTTGACCACATCTGCCCCAGCAAGCGCGTGATCAAATTGTTGGTGTATATTTAATGTAAGAAACATCACACCTCAATGTAACCACGCAGCCCGGGGGAAGAGGGTTAGGGTTTGTTTAATGGATGGGTACGGGGGTTTTGGGAAAGGTTTGAGAAAGAAAAGTACGCATGGAGATTGGAGACAACAAAAGCAAAACAATGAAGACGATGATTTATGATGTTGATCCGCTAGCTAATGATTGTAAGCAATGGACGTAAGAAAAGGACACGCTGAATATGATTCTTGGTTTCCCGCAATCCAATTGCTTGATGATGAGGATTTGTGGTAAGGGTGAGAGTTGATGCTCATACTATAAAGCAGTGGGTGAAAGACGTCCAGCCTGAAAAAGAAAAGGCAAATACAAAAGAATGTGAATGACCTAAACAAATTTTAATACAGTGAAGATAAAAAAAAAATACAAGAGGAGTAGTCGTATGAGAGGACTTTCAGACTGAGGCGGCTTGGATACAATTTGTATAAGTCTACTAGTTGCATATCATTTTTAATCTAGAAGTACAAAAAAAGACAGGAGCCAGCACACAACAACAGGCCCACGACGACACAGGTTTGCCCGTTATACAAACTGCATTTCCCTAAAAATTTCAGAGCCACAGAAAGGTGAATGAAATTGAAAAAGCAACCTAGCATTTACAAAATTAATCAACAAAATCAATGCGTCATTCTCAGTCATCAATCATACCACTATTGTACTCTACCACAGCACTGTGCACAAACATGTAGTAGCCTGGGTCTACTGTGCTGTGCCTCTTATTTGTATTTATTTATTACCTTGTATTCCACTCCAAGAAACATCGTGCATCAATCAGCTCAGATCCAACTGCCTGACAGCAAAGATATGGTGGTCACCATCATTATCATCAGCAACTCAGTCTGTAGTGAGTGACTACGATAAATTAAGTCCTGACTGCATCTGTAGTAGTAGGAACACAAGTGCGTAAATAATTTCTATTATTAGTAAATAACATGGAAAAATTGGCTATCACGTGAGTCTGAACTGAAGTTACTAGTATACTTTAACTCCATGCACATTAGCTCAGAGTCAGCAAAAAAATACATCCAATGCAATGCATGGCATCATTCATTTTTATACCTGTTTTGCTCTTCTCTTTCACTGTCAGAAGATTGATCACAGATGCTGCCGAGCCTTTGTAATGCGAGTCATCACAACAAGTTGACTTCAGTTGTGGATGCCTGCTCAAGTTTCTTTTGACACAGAAGAGTCGTCTCTGAATGCCTGCAGACAGAGGTGGTAGCCTTAAGAGTAAGACTCAGCAAGGCAGTTATTATGAGTTGCAGATTTCAAATTAAATAGAGGATGGCTGTAGTCATGTACGGTTCACTTGTTATGGAGGGACTGTTAGAGGCTACATTATTGTTATTGTACTATACTCCATCTACAACATCAAATGTATGGCTGGAATTGTATTGACTTGAGTGGGAGTCAAGAAGATGGAGCAAGACTCTGAGGAGTGCAGTCAACATGGAACATAAATGCACAGGCGTGCAACTCCAGGAGGTAACTAAAAAAGATACAGCGAAAATAAATGCACAGGTGTGCAACTCCAGTAGGTACATTAAAAGAATGAGTGGTGGGGATGGATTTGGTTGAGCTTTTTATTTTAAGATTAGCAGTTTTGCACCAGAAAGTCATTTTTAATAAGAAAATAAATAACACAAATAAAAGAAGGGAAAAAGTCACAATTTAACAGCCTATTGGTCAGGGAAGAGGTGCTCGTCCTCAAACTCTGTGGGTCCGGACAGCAGTAGGTCATGTAACCCAGCAGTGATGAATTCTTCGGGCTCGCTTTCTTCATCCTGCTCTGATTCACGTACAGTATAGTCTGGTGGTATGAAGTGTTGATTCATTTTTATCATTGTCAGCCTCTCGATGCTTTTGGGGGAGAGACTGGTCCTTTTCGATGTCACAATGGCATCAGCAGCACTGAAAACCCGCTCAGAGGCGACACTGGCTACAGGACAAGCCAAATACTTTATCGCCAGCCTGCTCAGCACTGGCCACTGTCTCCTTCTTTCATACCAATAGACCAATGGGCTTTGCTCCATGAACACCTCTGTTGTGTCATCCAGATAGGCCTGAACCATCCGCTCAGTGTTCATTGGTGCTCGGCTTTGCTGCTCCTCTTTCCCCTTTGCAACAGCAACGGACTTACCCATCCCCTCCTGTAGAAAAAAAGCAGTTATGCTTTTGGTTGTGTCTGCTGAATCAGATCGTGTAGGTGCTGCTTTTGGTACTGTTGGTGCCTGCTGGGAAGCGGACTCACCGCTCTCATGCTCTGATGAACTTGCCTGAGTTGCCTCAGGAGGATGGCCTGGAGTACTTTGACTGTCCTGGGCTGGCACTGTCAGGCCTTTAAGTAACAGCCGTTCAGTTTCGAAATCATTAGCTTCCACAGCTATGGAACTTTTGTAATTGGCAACATCCCCATCTGAAAAAGGAATGACTGCGCTACTGCTGACAAACAATTTGTACCGTGGATCCAAGATTGTTGCAGTTATGTAATTTGGATCTGACACAATCATTTTATGCCTTGCATTTACAGATAAGCGGTTGCGTAAGGCCTTGGCCAAGGTACATGCATCAACTTTTTCTTCGTCACCTTCGTATGTTTCACAGACCTCCTTCAGCTGTTGCTCGAGCATGTACAACAATGGGATGGCTTGGCCCATAGTACAGTCCTCCCTGCTAACTGCACGTGTGAACACCTCAAAAGGTTGTAGCATCTCTGTCAAGCATTTAATGATGTCCCACTGCCACATCTCAACGGTCAGGCTTTTAAGATTAACAGTAGGATCCACTAATCTTCTTGACATTACATAAGCATTCAGTGGTATGTACTGCTCAAAGAGATGCTCAAGCATGAAATAAGTCGAGTTCCAACGTGTTGGGACCTCCTGGATCAGTGCTTTGACTGGCAAATTATGCTCCCGCTGAATGACGCGTAGCAGCTTCCGCGCTTTGAAAGAATGGTTAAAATGCGTGCATATTCTTCTGCAGATGGTCAGTATGGTGCTGACTTGGAGTTCATTTTTCAGAAAGTCTTGCACGACTAAGTTAATGCAGTGTGCCAAACAGGGTACCCTGAAATACTGTCCATCTTTCATTGCCCTCACTACATTACTGCCATTGTCGGTGGCAACAAAACCAATCTTAAGGCCTCTTGGTTTCAGCCATTCAAAGACCTTGCTGTTAAAGTCAGACAAAATGTTGTCAGCAGTATGATTTTTCTCCATACCAAACATGGCTACAGTTGCATGTTTGCGAGTGTCATTGAAAATCCCAGCAACGTCAAGAAGGCCTGATGTTAACTTGTCTTTCACACCTGCAAAAGAGATCCAGTGTGCGGTGATGCACATGTAATCTGCTGTGGCTTCGCGACTGCTCCACATGTCGGTTGTCAGGTGGATACAATGGACAACACTCTGTTGTAAGGCTTTACCAATCAATCCCAGCACGTCGTGGTGTAGTGCTGGAATAGCAACTCTTGCAAAATAGTAGCGACTGGGAACGTCCCATTTTGGGGCGAGTGTTGCCACTAATTGCCGAAATCCCACTGCCTCAACAAATGAAAATGGGAGAAGGTCGAGTGCCAACATTTTTGCAAGTTTTGCATTGTACAAACGTGCTGTTGGGTGGTTCCGCTCGTACTTTCCCTCCTGCCTAAACATGCCAGTAATGGTAAGCTGCTTGGTAATTCTTTCTGTTCTGCTAGACGGACCACCTTTCAACGCAGACTTTTCACTCCTTGCCCTTGGTGTCTCCGGCTGACTCTGGTGCCACTGAGAAGTTGCTGATGCTGAGGATTTGGACTGCACCACTCCAGTGCTGGCGACAGGGCTCATTTGTGTACCACTCCCAGATAGAAGGTCATCGTCTCCCTCTTCTTCCATGAGTGGACCTTGTAGTACTGTATCCTCCCCACCAACACCAGTGCTTACATCTTTTAAGCTTGCAAGGTGGTTCTCCCATACAATTGTGTGTGTTTTTTTCATATGGGTCGTTGGGCCTCCAGTACCATAGTTTGTACCAATCTTACCACGACTAACATTGGTGTGACAAATGGTGCATATAGCAATGTTCTCCTGATGTGGGTGAACCGTAAAAAAATCCCAGACTGGGGAGCTAAACTTTTGTCTCCTGCCATAGGAAGAGGAGGACCCACTTCCAATGCCGGATGAACTGGAGCCTTTTTGTTGAATTTCCCTATGTGACAGTTCAGTACTAGTACTGCCACTACCTCCTTCTGTTGAGGTGGCGCTTGCGCTGGATGTCGCACGCTGCCGGGCCTTCGCTGATGCAAAAATGGGAGCTGGTGTTACTTTGGGCGCTGAGTGTGTAGGAGTTACACGTGCTATCTGCTCATCACTAATCGCAGCCCTTCTGGATAGGGTGAAAATGCTGGTCTCTACATCCTCTGCACCAGGAATAACGCTTGTGATGATGACATTGTCAGTGTCAGACCCGTCTTTATCACCATCAGTATCCTGTTCACCTACATCGAACTCCGGAAGTTCAAGCCTTGACGGATCCTTCCTTTTTCCCAGCCTGGTCTTAGGATGTCTCTCCTTTGAATGCTCAGTTCTTCGTTGTGGATGCCATTCCTTATCAAGGTCATCTGAAGGGATGCTATGCGAAGAACTCGATGCACTGCCACTAACCCTCCTTTCCTTTCGTAAATTTAAAGACAGTAGATCACCTCCAGAAGTGACTTCCTCTTCTTCTTGCTCGGAATGAGGCTCTACTTCCTGAACTGCCCCGACATCGGAAGGAACAACTTCCACTATTGCGTGCGGAGACGGTGGTTGTTGTTCTTGAGGAAGTACTATAGCGTGCTGTGGTTCTTCAACAACTACTATTGTGGGATTTGGTTGTTGTTGTTGAACAACTATTGCGGGCGGTGGTTGTGGTTTTTCAACAACTATTGCGGGAAGTGGTTGTGGTTGTTGAACATCTACTGCTGGCGGCGGTTGTTCAGCACTTTCATCTTGCGTGGATTGTGTGCTACTTTGAGACAGCGATAAGTTAAGTTCAGGCTCAGTATCACTGCTTTGTAACACTAGGCCGGCTACCTCTTTGACCCTCATGTGCTTGGCCCTGGGTTGGTGGCTTGCCCCCGCTAATGCGGATGTGCTGGCTCCAGCTTGCACCACGGACACCGCTGCTGCAGGCGTACGTTTTGGGGGCCCAAAAAAGGTTTGGGGGTCCATACCAGCCTTAAGTGACACTTCCTTCTTCTGTACCTTCTTCTCAGCAACTTTCTTGGTGGTGGAGGACCTGGTACCTGCTCTCTTAGGGCCCATCTTCTTCTGATGTCAGCACACAGCAGCACTCAGTAGCACAAATTGCAGAGATGTGTGGTCAGATGAGTCACACACCACACGTGGCGTACAATTGAAGGACGTCCGTCTGGCAGTTGAACGGGCGATGGATGAAAACAGCCAGCACCTCCTCAGTCTTTTTATGTGCACCTACAAGCAAAGAAGACAGAACACGTCAGTCAAACAAGCAGTAAGCCAACACATGAACAATTGAAAGACACACAGGCCAATGTATAAAACACAAAAAACAAGACTAATACTACGAGCACCACAGCTCCCAGCCACATGAAGTCCAGAAATAACCAATAATAAAGTCAAGCAGGCCTATCATATACCAATATGGACAGAAAAAGGAGGATGCCTGCTACACATGAGTCATGACAGGTTAATGCAAGGAAAATCAAAATACCCCATGGCTAAGAGTTTGTAAAACTTCACTGCAAAAACACATACAAGCCATAAAATTATTACACACACAAAAAGTTACCTACCCCCCTGCCCAGACAACCAACTTGGAAATGCAATGGCATACACACATGCTGTAATGATGGTAATTAAATAGACCAAATAGAAACAGCTACATAAAGCAGCCCCGCTAGCTAGTAACTACCACCTCTGGGACTCTGGCCTACTATCAGATCAGACCAAAAGCAGGGAGGCCAATGATAAATGCACAAAGGAAGTACCTACAAAATGGCCGCCACCACATGGCCTGCCCAGGAAGACAAAACTACAACCAAATAACACATAAATGAGGACTTTTTGTAGGACAGGGGACACATTAAACATTTTCGAGGAACTTTTATGCAACTCGGGACATATTCTTCGCGAGAATGCAAAATCGGCGTGTTCGGCAACGCGAATCGAGTGAAAAGTCGTTATCGCGTTCCCGAGCCAGTACATTGAGCGCGCGAACAAGACAAAAAAGGTAAGAACGCGTTCTCACGCGGTGCGACGTTACCAAAAGTACGCGAGCAGTATTCCTAGGGTTACCTACTGGCAGGGAGTGCCATATTAGCTACACACAAGCAACCAAAAGCTGAAAGTACCACCATTACAAAAAATGTGAAGCAATCCAAAGCCATACACGGTGTAATTAAAGTTACACCACAAAAATAGTTGATTAACTTGAATGCACCTATGGCTGTGAGTAGTAGTACCTACAAAAGCCTTGGATGGCTATGGCAAAAGAAGAGAACCAGGGAAGGACACAGAAAATGGCCGCCTCTATAGGGCCAGGAGGACAGGGACACCCAAAAACAACATGGAAAAGGGATGCACCCAAAATGGCCTCCACCACATGGCAAAATCAGTCACAAAGGAAGCATACACAAAATGGCCGCCACCACATGGCCTGCCCACCAACAACAACATAGCAGAATCATCACAAAGGAAGTAAGTACACACAAAATGGCCCTCACCACTACATGAAAAGAAAGAGAAGACAGACAATAAATGCCTATGCCAAAGGGACAATGCTTAGCTTCACAAAATGGACACACCAGACACCACCCCCCAAATTGGTCACCCCAACCATAAACAAGAAATCATTACATAGAGGACAGAAAGGAACTGGGAGTGGCCCATGCTCCAGGAAGACAAAACTACAACCAAATAACACATAAATGAGGACTTTTTGTAGCACAGGGGACACATTAAACATTTTCGAGGAACTTTTATGCAACTCAGGACATATTCTTTGCGAGAATGCAAAATCGGCGTGTTCGGCAACGCGAATCGAGTGAAAAGTCGTTATCGCGTTCCCGAGCCAGTACATTGAGCGCGCGAACAAGACAAAAAAGGTAAGGTCGCGTTCTCACGCGGTGCGACGTTACCAAAAGTATGCGAACAGTATTCCTAGGGTTACCTACTGGCAGGGAGTGCCATATTAGCTACACACAAGCAACCAAAAACTGAAAGTACCACCATTACAAAAAATGTGAAGCAATCCAAAGCCATACACGGTGTAATTAAAGTTACACCACAAAAATAGTTGATTAACTTGAATGCACCTATGGCTGTGAGTAGTAGTACCTACAAAAGCCTTGGATGGCTATGGCAAAAGAAGAGAACCAGGGAAGGACACAGAAAATGGCCGCCTCCATAGGGCCAGGAGGACAGGGACACCCAAAAACAACATGGAAAAAGGATGCACCCAAAATGGCCTCCACCACATGGCAAACTCAGTCACAAAGGAAGCATACACAAAATGGCCGCCACCACATGGCCTGCCCACCAACAACAACATAGCAGAATCATCACAAAGGAAGTAAGTACACACAAAATGGCCCTCACCACTACATGAAAAGAAAGAGAAGACAGACAATAAATGCCTATGCCAAAGGGACAATGCTTAGCTTCACAAAATGGACACACCAGACACCACCCCCCAAATTGGTCACCCCAACCATAAACAAGAAATCATTACATAGAGGACAGAAAGGAACTGGGAGTGGCCCATGCTCCAGGAAGACAAAACTACAACCAAATAACACATAAATGAGGACTTTTTTGTAGCACAGGGGACATATTAAACTTTTTCGAGGAACTTTTATGCAACTCGGGACATATTGTTCGCGAGAATGCAAAATCGGCATGTTCGGCAACGCGAATCGAGTGAAAAGTCGTTATCGCGTTCCCGAGCCAGTACATTGAGCGCGCGAACAAGACAAAAAAGGTAAGGTCGCGTTCTCACACGGTGCGACGTTACCAAAAGTACGCGAACAGTATTCCTAGGGTTACCTACTGGCAGGGAGTGCCATATTAGCTACACACAAGCAACCAAAAACTGAAAGTACCACCATTACAAAAAATGTGAAGCAATCCAAAGCCATACACGGTGTAATTAAAGTTACACCACAAAAATAGTTGATTAACTTGAATGCACCTATGGCTGTGAGTAGTAGTACCTACAAAAGCCTTGGATGGCTATGGCAAAAGAAGAGAACCAGGGAAGGACACAGAAAATGGCCGCCTCCATAGGGCCAGGAGGACAGGGACACCCAAAAACAACATGGAAAAAGGATGCACCCAAAATGGCCTCCACCACATGGCAAACTCAGTCACAAAGGAAGCATACACAAAATGGCCGCCACCACATGGCCTGCCCACCAACAACAACATAGCAGAATCATCACAAAGGAAGTAAGTACACACAAAATGGCCCTCACCACTACATGAAAAGAAAGAGAAGACAGACAATAAATGCCTATGCCAAAGGGACAATGCTTAGCTTCACAAAATGGACACACCAGACACCACCCCCCAAATTGGTCACCCCAACCATAAACAAGAAATCATTACATAGAGGACAGAAAGGAACTGGGAGTGGCCCATGCTCCAGGAAGACAAAACTACAACCAAATAACACATAAATGAGGACTTCTTTGTAGCACAGGGGACACATTAAACATTTTCGAGGAACTTTTATGCAACTCGGGACATATTGTTCGCGAGAATGCAAAATCGGCGTGTTCGGCAACGCGAATCGAGTGAAAAGTCGTTATCGCGTTCCCGAGCCAGTACATTGAGCGCGCGAACAAGACAAAAAAGGTAAGGTCGCGTTCTCACACGGTGCGACGTTACCAAAACTACCCGAGCTGTATTCCTAGGGTTACCTAATGGCAGAAATTGACAGACACCCAAAACCTGACATACCCCACACATAAACATAAGATTTTCTAAATCAAACCAGTCCATCCATGATTTTCTAATTAGAGGTACACCAGAAAAACAGTTGATTACCTTTCATGACCCTATGACTAGTACCTCTGGCCTACTGGCAGAGTAGGCCACAAGTTTGGAGGCCTATGGCAAGAGCAAAGTGGCTGGGAAACATAAAATGGCCGCCAACAACACATGGCCAGGCCAACCACAGAAAGTTATTACAATGAACTCAAACATGCCTACACACTAACTACATGGAGTACTAGGGTCAGCTATTGGCTTAAAAAAATAAAAAACTTTTTAATTACACAAACAGAAATTCCACAGCAGACATTGCTATTGCATAATGATGACCATAATCCAATGCCAGCCATGATGTTTGTTTACAAACTTGAATAAAAATTTAAACACAGAATTATGATTTTACCCATGGGTACCTCTCTATGTAGCCTGGATGAAATTTAAAAAGAAATACAAGTTGGGACCTCATAAAAGTATAGGCACCCATCAATAATTTAAATCAAGGAATGAATACTGTAGTTAAAAAATTTAAAATCAAACAAACACAAGTCTACAACATCATACTCACTCATACATTACTGAACTTACTTGAAAAAGAGAATTCAAAATCCAAAAGTCCTCAGTAAAATTCAAAAAAAGCAGTAATGCAGCCAACACACACAGAAAGTGATCCTGCCAGCTCAAAATCCAAATGAAAGTGACCACCTCATGGACAAAGCACTGGGAGGAGCCTGGTGGACAGGAACAGGAAGTTGTAAACTCCAGAGCCCTTCCTCCTTAATATTCAAAAATAGAGTAGAAACAGAAAGAGGACTCCTTCCCCCCAAAAAATACATCCAAAGGTACAACTTTGAGGGGTTTTTCACTTGTTTGCTAACCAAAATGGTAATTTATTATTATGGTTTAACTTTTAACATGCTCGCGAGTTATTCTGTGCGAGATTGCAGGTTCTGCGTGTTCGGCAACTCGATCTTACCAACAAACATACTCGCGCGTCCTTATGGCTTTATCGCGCTTCCAATGACGTTATCGCATTCGCACAGTCGCACGGGAGGGTTTACAAACATGGTGGCAGACGCGACCGGGAAAAAGCGAACGCAGAACCAAGGTAAGCCATTGCCGCGCACGCGATAATGTTATTTAGCGCGCGACAATGTTATTTAGCGCGCGACAACTATGCTCCGCACCGGATAGCGGAGTTATCGGCAGCTACGCGAACTCCGCGCAACGCGGAGTTGCCAAAACTCCGCAAACGGAGCGTAGTTCTTCACCCAGGGTTACCTATAATACGCAGTGGTGGTTAAGGCAATATGCCAATTTAACCGCAGAACAGACAGTGGATTTGGCAACTTCCTTCTCCCGCGCCATACCCAGAATGTCTCACTAGGAAACGGAAAAGTCCTCCAAAGCAACATCTGTCCCCAGGAAGGCGCTTAGACCCATCAAAGAGCCCAAAAAGATTTGCATGGTCCGGCCTGACCTCGCTGGTAATAAAGGTCCCAATGCTTTGACTGTGGCGAGTGTGGACACATCGCCCGATTCGGTCCACACAAGAAGACAGAAGAGCCAATGGACATAAGTTATCTCCCCCGAAGCCTTATGTATACAGCAGAGATGGGAACCTCTTTCTATGTAAGTTTGTTGGTTAATGGTGTTTCAGTAAAAGCCCTTCTTGATTCTGGCTGCCGGCAGTCGGTGATACAGGGCTCGTTAATCAACCCACACCAGTTGATCCCAGGCAGAGAGGTCCTCATGCGATGTTTACATGGGGACATCCGGTCTTACCCCTTGGCTCGGGTCCTGCTCAAAACCTCGGAAGGGACTCTTTCCATGGTAATAGTAGGGATTTTGGATACCCTACTGGAAGAAGTGATTTTAGGTACGGATAACCCCAACTTTCTACCTTTGTTCATGGACACCGTAAGGGAGAAGAAAACAGGGGGTTCCCGGGGTACCGTTGTGAGAGCACTGCTAACACAGGAACCCTGGTTGAGGACTTTTGTTGGGCCCAACATAACGATGCCTCCCTTACCCATGCTTGGGAGGAAGCCGGAAAACCACAAAAAACAGCAAACCAGGCATATCCCTATTTTCAAATCTCTAACAACCTGTTATATAGGGTGGCAGGGTCAGGTGAAAAACCCAAGCTACTAGTACCCCAGGAGTTCCGTGAACAGATAATAGTTTTTGCCCATTTCCATCTGTTGGCTGGCCACTCAGGAGCAGAAAAAACTACTAAGGGACTGTTAAGTTTCTTTTACTGGCCAGGGATATAAGCTCAGACAAAGAAGAATTGTAGGAAATGTCCGATATGTCAAAACAAAAAATCCCTACCTACCTCCCCAAGTACCCCCACAACTATTACCTATAGTGGGAAAACTATTTGAGCGAGTAGGCATGGATAATATTGGGCCCCCACCCCGTTCAAAATAGGGGTTCCAATATGTTCTGGTCCTAGTTGATTACTGTGCCAGGTTCCCTGAAGCATTCCCCCTCACGGCCCCTACCACCACCAATATTGCTGACAAACTGCTCAAATATTTCTCTCAGGTTGGGTTTCCACCGCCAGATATTGACCAATCAAGGTACACCCTTTGTCTCCAGGCTTATGGCAAAGGTTTGTAGGGTGCTAGACGTGAGACCTATAAAGACATCTGTCTATTACCCTCAAATCAATGGCCTAGTAGAGCAAAAGAACGGAACCTTGAAGTTAACTCTAAGAAAAATGTTAACGGGTGAAGGTAAGGACTGGGATTGTTTACTTCCCCTCGCCCTCTTTGTCATCCACGGATAGGTTCAGAGCAGTCTCAGTTGTTCCTCCTTCAAACTGCTCTATGATCGCCAGCCGAGGACCCTGTTGGAAATTACAAGAGAGGCCTGGGAGAAGGATAACAACAACACCAGTGAATTACTGGAATATGTCAAAGATCTGCAGTACAAAATTGGTAAGCTCAGGGACCTGTCTCACTCCAACCTATAGAGAAAACAGATACTCCAAAAGCAAATGTACAATAACGGGAAGAAATGGAGGACCTTGGCAGTGGACCATTGGGTCTTGATATTGCTACCCTCTTCCTTGTCGAAAGTTAGGAGTGAGTGGAAAGGGCCCTTTAAAATCATGGGAACCATAGGTAAAACCATATATAGAGTCCAGCTAGGCCCTAACAAATATCAGACATTCCACATTAACTTGTTGAAGAAGTGGATAGGGCCCCCACCAGTAAGTAACCGGTTGGTGCGATCTCCTAGTGCTGCTTCATGCACCCTTGATCAGTTAGTAGTGAATAGTGAACTAACTCCAGAACAACAAAGCTGGCTACTAGACATATTAGAGGAATACAGTTCCCTCTTTTCTGATCTACCCGATAGTACCCTGTTAGTGGAACACTGCATAGAAACAGAGGTAGGGAAGGTGGAGAAGCAAAGACAGCATAGGATACTGGCGTCCCGTCGGGAAGCCGTCTCCGAAGAGGTCTGCAAGATGCTTCAGATGGGTGTCATCAGACCCTCTAAGAGTGAGTGGAGCTCTCCCATTGTGTTGATCCCAAAGCCCAATGGCTCTATCCGATTTTGCATCGTTTTCCGCCAGGTAAACGCCATCTCCAAGCTGGATGCCTACCCTCTACCATTAGTAGATGAGCTGATAGAGAAACTGGGAGACGCCCGCTTTATCACCACAATCGATCTCACAAAGGGATACTGTCAGGTACCACTGCATGCCTCAGACCAAAATAAGACTGCCTTTTCCACACATGATGGTCTTTTTGATTTTCTGTTCTCCCTTTTGGCCTGCATGGTGCCCCATCTACCTTTCAAAGACTGATGAACAGAATCCTGCAGCCCCACCAAACCTTCTCCTCTGGCTATCTTGATGACATTGTTGTATATAGCTCTACCTGGGAGGAACACCTAAGACACTGTCACCAGATACTGAGTGAACTACAAAAGGTAGGATTACATATCAACTCAAAAAAAAAGTCCTGTGTAGGATTCCAGAAGGTGAGGTATTTGGGTTATCTACTTGGAAACGGGTGCATCGAGCCCAAAGAAGAAAAGATAAAGGTGATAACCAGAGTCACCATACACACAACAAAAAGAGAGGGCCTGCTTGGGTATTATTGCTGATTCATTCCCCAATATTCGGAGATCTCTGCCACCCTTACTTACATGTTACGGAAAGATACCCCTGTGAGCGCTCTACTGAATCCCTCTACTTCTGTCCTGACAGCATTCCACAATCTGAAAAAGGTTTTCACCTGTCATCCCATCCTAGTCTCCCCCGATCATTCCTGCCCCATTATCCTCCATACCGATGCCTCAGATGTAGGCATAGGAGCCGTCCTTTCTCAAATCACAGCGTATGGGACTGAAAGGCCGGTCTTTTTCATGAGCCAAAAGCTCTTCCCTTGGGAATCTCACTACCCTGTCATCGAGAAGGAATGTCTGGCCATCAAATAGGCCATAGATAAACTCAGATATTACCTCAAGGGTACATGTTTCGTTCTATACACTGACCACTCACTATTGGTCTGGATGAGTTGGAACAAAGGAAAGAACCCAAGGGTGATGCAGTGGTTCTTGTCCCTGCAACACTATTCCTTCAAGGTTCGACATCATAAGGGGTCCCTTAATTCCAATGCTGATTTCCTGTCCCAAATCCCACTAATCCCCGACCGGGGGGGGGGGGGGTGTGTCTGAGCCTACCTGATGCAGTCACCCCTTTTTTCTCTCAACCCCCACCAAACACAGACTTCCCCCTGGTTGGATCAACACGCCCACTGTCCCGTATGACTGGCCCTTTAATGACGACACAAACGCTCCTTCTTCCAGCCTCTGGAGGTGGAGCTAACCCATGTCATCATTGGATAAAGGCTTGCCAGCCAAAGCCAGCGGAGGAAAAGCCCGGAAGGAGGAAGACGGCGCTCGAGGTGATCGAGGAAGTCAGGAGCTATCGAACACGCCGGAATCCCTGAAGACGCCTGCGGACCCTGATAAGGAAAAGCCCAGGGGCCAAAGTCCCCTTGCTTCGCCCTGCTACGTTTCAGGAGGGTCGTAGCTTGAACAGGTGCGTCAGCGCTTGCGTGGAACCGGGAGACAGGTGGTTTCTGCAGACCCGGGAGGATTGGTGGTGCCGGTTGGGAAGCCGAACAGCGGGTAGCGTGTTCTTAGTACCATATTCTGCGCAATCCTGGAAACGTTTACCCTCCCTACCCCGACAGATTAGGAGATCCGGGTGATTTAGCCCTCATGCCCTTTCCCTTCCATCAATCCGCTTCTTAGCACTAATTAAGTGCTGTTTTCTTTTCCCTCCCTTATTGGTTTGGCCACCTTGGTTCCACCCTGAGGTGAGAGACATCAAGGAGCAACACCTAAGATGGAGAAGGCGATACAAAAGGGGATGATGGACGGAGCGTTTGGGCAAATCAAACACTCACCCCCAGTCAACTGATCTGGGTTTAATCCATCACCATTCCTTAGCTCACTCTGCCACCCCAGTTCAGACATGGCCATATGCAAATCAGTCTGACCCCGTGCCTCATGGGAACAGTTCAGCCCGAACTGCCAAAGTCATCATGTCTTCCCTGGACCGGAAACAAGCATCCTGGGAACAGTTTCTGGCATTTCAGCCGTCATCAGCCAGGCTAGCTTGAATCCAGTGGCAAAGTGATGGAGAAGGACATCAACCAATCAATCATGGCATTTGTTAAGCGCACTGCATACCCGTGAGGGTCTCAAGGAGCTGGGGGGTGCTGCTAGTGATCGAAGATACAGGCCTTGATGAGTCTTCTGAAGGCCTGTGGGTCTTGGGTCTGCCAAAGGTTGGTGGGGAGGGTGTTCCAGGGCATTTCCGTAGTCCAGCCTGCTGGTGACGAGGGCCTGGGTGACTGTTCTTCCCGTCTCCGTGGGGATCCACTTGAAGATTCTGCGGAGAATTCGGAGGGTGGTGAAGCAGGACGAGGAGACGGCGTTGACCTGCTTAGTCATGGAGATGGTGGAGTCGAAGATGACCCCCAGGTTGAAGCATGGTCGGTGGGTGTTGGGGTTGTTCCTAGGGTTGTCGTCCCATGCTGAAGGGGTGGAGCCAAGGATGAGGACCTCCGTCTTGTCCGAGTTCAACTTCAGCCAGCTTTTCCTCATCCATTCGGCGACGGACTTCATTCCTTTGTGGAGGTTGGTTTTGGCGGCGTGCGGGTCTTTGGTGAGGGAGATGATCAGCTGGGTGTCGTCGGCATAGGAGAAGATGTTGAGGTCGTGCTGTCGGGCGACGTTGGCGAGGGGTGCCATGTAGATATTGAACAGCGTCAGGCTGAGGAAGGAGCCCTGGGGTACGCCGCAGATGATTTTGATGGCAGTGGATCGGAAGGTGGGGAGGCAGATGCTCTGAGTTCTGATGGAGAGGAAGGATGTGGTCCAGTCCAAGGCCTTCTCTTGGATCCCGGCATCGTGAAGGCGTGTTCATAGTGTGCGGTGGCAGACCGTGTCGAAGGCGGCTGACAGGCCCAGGAGGATGAGGGCTGCTGTTTCTCCATTGTCAAGCAGGGTCCTGATGTCATCGGTGGCGGCGAGGAGGGCGGTTTCGGTGCTGTGGTTGCTGCTAAACCCAGACTCGGATGGGACCAGGATGCTGTTCTCCTCGAGGAAGCGGGTCAGCTGTTTGTTGACGATTTTTTCGGTGACCTTCGCCTGGAACGGGAGCAGGGAGATGGGTCAGAAGTTCTTGAGGTCCTTGGGGTCTGCCTTTGCTTTCTTGAGTAATGTATTGATCTTGGTGTGCTTCTAGCTTTCGGGAAGACTGCTGTCTCGAAGTAGATGTTGATTACTTTCCGGAGATGAGGTGCGATGGCTGTGCTGGCTTTGTTGAAGATGTGGTGGGGGCATGGGTCTAGCGGCGATCTGGAGTGGATGGTGTTCATGGTCTCGCTGGTGTCCTCGTCGTTGATGCTGGTCCATGAGAGCAGGTGGTTGGTGCCGGTGGTGGTCGTGGGGGTGGTGGTTGTTGGGCAGTCGTGGTGTTGAAGCTGTCATGGATATTGACAATCTTTTGATGGAAGATGGTGGCCAGTGCGTTGCACTGGTCTTGCGAAGGCGGGATGTCGGTGTTGGAGCTGGGGTTGGAGAGTTCCTTCACGATGTTGAAGAGCTCCTTGCTGTTGTGTACGTTGGTATCCAGGCGGTCTTTGAATGAAGCTCTCTTGGCGACTTAGATGAGTTGATGGTGTCTGCGGGTGGCGTTCTTATGGGCTGCGTAGCGGTCCGGTGTTCGTTCGCTGAGCCAGTTCTTCTCCAGTTATCGGCACGTTCGTTTGGAGGCCTGTAGGTCTTCGGTGAACCAGATGGCTCTCTTGTTGATGTGGCTGTTGGAGGGAGTCTTGAGCGGGGCAAAGGTGTTGATCCATTCTCTGAGGTTTTGGGCAGCTGTGTCGGGGTCAATGGAGTCGGTGGGTGGGCTCTGGGAAAGGGTGGTGGTTAGCTGGTGTTCTTTGACCTTACTCCTGCAGCGTTGAGGCATCTGTTGGGTGTGTTGGTGCGTGGTGGGTTTCCTGAAGGTGAAGTGAATACAGTGGTGGTTGGTCCAGTGGGGTTCGGTGGTATGGTTGAAGAAGACTTGGGGGCTTGCGGTGAAGATGGGGTCCAGCGTGTGGCCGGCGGCATGGGTTGGTGTTGTCACGAGCTGTCTGAGTCCGAGGTTGGCGAGGTTGTCGATCAGGGTGGTGTAGTTGGTGTCGTTGATGTTCTCGAGGTGGAAGTTCAGGTCCCTGAGGAGGATGTAGTCCATTGAGGCGAGGGCGTGTGTGCAGATGAAATCCGCGATGGAGTCGCTGGTCTGTAGTCGGAGTCCGGGGGGTCTGTAGACAAGGGTTCCTCTGAGGGTGGTGTTGGGGTTGGTGTGAATCTGGAAGTGCATGTGTTCGGCGGTGCTGACGTTGCCGTCGGTGTTGGTAGAGACTCTGATGGTGTTCCTGTGGACGATGGCGATTCCTCTTCCTAGGTCGTGCCGTCTCTGCATGTGATCTTGTAGCCTTCTGGGATGGCTATGTCAATGTCGATGTCAGGAGCTAAGGTGGGGTTCAGCCAGGTCTCCATCAGGAGGGCGACGTCTGGGGAGGTAGAGTCGAGAAGGTCCCATAGTTCGACAGTGTGTTTACTGGCACAGCGGGTGTTGAGGAGTATGCATCTGAGGTGGTTGGGTCCTTCATGTGGTGGTTCTGCGGGCCGAGTGCTAGTGAAGCTGCAATTCCGGCAAGAGAAGGGTCCTTGGGTGTGCTTTGGGATGGCCTGGTAGCAGGTGTGTGCTCGTCCAGAGTTGAGTGCGTGGAGTGCTGGCATCATAGTGTTGTTGGGCGTTGTGGTCTTTGCAGCGTCCAGGGGTTCTGGCACTGGGCGTGGTCCAGGAGCAGACAGGCGCAGACGGGCTTGTCTTAGACGTGCCTTTTGTGCGCCAGTGGCGGCCGCGCAGCGGCCTCCATATATGGGTAGGTGGGAGGGGAGAGCAGGGGGCGGGCAGCAGGGAGGTAGTGGCAGGAGCGTAGGGAGAAGTGGGGTGAGGGCAGGAAGGGGGTAAGGGCAAGTGGCAAGGTTTAAAGGCACAAAATGCACAAAAAACAAAAACAGGGATACAGAAAAGAAGTGGGCAACAAATTAGAATTAAACAGCAGGCACTATGTGGGGCGTTGGAGCGGCAAATTCATGGCAGCAGGAGCGGGAGAGGCACAGACACAGCAGAGGTGCTGTGGGGCGTGCGGAGCGGCCTGACCTGCAAGGAGGGTCAAGGGTCGCTCTCACTGCCGCGCAGCAGCCTCCGTATATGGGTAGCTGGGAGGGAGGAGCAGCTGGGAGGTGGGAGCGGGGTGCCTATGGGCGAGCAGGGGGCGGAGATGCAGGGAGGCAGTGCCGGGAGCGGAAGGCGAAGCGGGGTGCGGGCAGGAAAGCGGTCAGGGCAAGTGGCAAGGTTTAAAAGGCACAAAATACACAAAAAACAAAAACATGGATACAGAAAAGAAGTGGGCAACAAATTAGAATTAAACAGCAGGCACTATCTGGGGCAGAGGAGTGGCGAACTCACGGCAGCAGGAGCGGGAGAGGCACAGACACAACGGAGGTGCTGTGCAGCGTGGGGAGCGGCTTGACCTGCAAGGAAGATTTTAAAGGCTTTTGTTATGACTGGCTATCCCCTCTGTGAATCTAGTGTTTCAATAAAAACCCTTTGAGCATAATTAGTGCGTCACGCTTTTCCTGCCCATTTGACAGGGTGTTTTTTTCAAAATGTTTGCTCCATTGCTTTAAGGGATCGAAGGCAAAAAGTATCCGACTGGCAATTCATGGAGCTAAATTGCATGTCAGGTTTGTACGGAGTGGACAAGAGAGTTTTTTTCAGAAAAACATCAAAGTCCCTTTTCAGTCTTGGACTTATTGAACGTCCCTACTTCAGGCCCTCGGAGTCACTTTACTTGGTGTTTCCTGCCATTGCTCTATTGTGGTGGGCCTCAAATCGCTCCTAGGTCCTAAGACTATTGCGTACCATTTGTACAATTTTCCTTATTGGATCTTTGTTGTTTTGCAGTCATTTTGCTTATTACATATGTATCCTGTTGGACTTGGCCCTTTTTTGCAGGGTCATCCCTGAACTTTTTGCCTTCTTCCTCTATTTATTCGGACCTGTTGTTGGCTGTTTTATGTCTCTGGGCACTTTACCACTGCATATCAGTGCTAAAATGCATATGCTCTCCCTAATGTAAATTGATGTATGGATTAGTGATTTCATGATTGGCTGATTTGGTTTACTTGTCAGACCCTAGTACAGTGCACTGAGTGTGCCCAGGGCTTGTAAACCAAATGCTGTTAGTGGGCTTGCAGCACTGGTTGTGCTACCCACCGAAGCAGCCTGTAAAAATGTGTCTACGGTCTGCCATTGCAGAGCCTGTGTACAGTCTGGTACTGCCATGGTCCCTAAACCTTCACCTTTCTTCATATCAGGCACCCATATGGTAGACCTAAGGGAAGGGTGCATTGTAAGTATATGGTAGGACATGCCCTGGTGTGTGTGGCATGTCCTGATAGTGAATTACAGCTGTTTTCGTTTTTCACTATTGCAAGGCTATCTGTTCTCCATAGGCCAGAATGGGAAGTTAGATTATTACATTTTTATATTCCTAACTAACTCACGGAACATGGTAGAAATGCGAGTTTAGTACACCTGAACTCAGAATGATAAAATACATCTTTTAGTGAAGTTGGTTTTAACAATCTGTGTTTGAAAATACCACTTTTAGAAAGCAGGTATTTTCTTGTCTAACTATCCAAAGCCTGCCTCTGCTAGGTTGTGTATTCCTTGTCTGGAGTTTGAGTGACAGGGCTAGGAGATTCCAGGAGACATGGTGAGTCTGCCCATTGGTGAATAGAGAGATGGGAGGGAGGAGTTGCACCTGGGACCTGAATAGGACAGTGCCTGCCCCCCACAGTGCTGGCTCCACCCCCTGTGGCACGTCTGATGTTTCTGCCCTGCACTGAGATGCTGCCATTGCATCTTGGATGTCGCCGCTGTAGTTGTAGCATTGTGCGGAATCCTCTCGCAACGTCGGAAAAGAGTGCCGCAGCCGAGGCTGTTGCCGTCGCATCGCTGAATAAGGGTGTTGCGGCTGTAGCTGATGCATCGAATCAAGACTTCTCGCATCATCATAGAAGCATGCCACATCTGGAAGATCTTCACCTCTTTATTTCTTTGCATCAGAACTTTGCCGCATTTCCATCGCTGCAACACTTTTGTTGTGGAAGCGTCACGCATAGTAAGGTAGATTGACTTAAAGTGTTGCATCTTAAGAACCAAACTGAACTAAGCTAAAACTACCATTTTAAGTATAGTATTTGGATTTTTGTTGTTTGTGGTCTTGCAATAAGTCTATATAAAGAATAATTATTTTTAATAATTAACTGTGTGGTGTCCATCTATAGTGCTGTCACAGGTGTTACTGTATGGGGTCACAAATGCTTTACACACTGCCTCGGATATAAGCCTCTGCTTGTGCCAAGCTACCAAAGGGGTGAGCAGGGGTTATTTTAGGAGTGTACCCCCTTACCCTGACTAGAGGCAAGGCTCCCTATTTGCCACAAGTACGTACCTGTGCCAACTAGAGACCCCCAAATCTAACATATCCCTTTTTAAATTGGAGTGGGAATTGTATTGTGGTATGTGTTCAACCTTTCTATGTTTTACTTTCGAATGTTTGACACATTGTCTCCAAGATAGCCCTGTCTTCACTGTGCCACAGCTACCTGGAGTTGTGTTCTGATTTAAAGTACTGCAACCTTTGACTGGACCTAAACAGCCTACTAACTATACTATATGGGGTTGACTACCATCAACATCTATTAATGAACCACTTTCCCAACTTCTTACATTGCCTGCACTTTGTCCATAACTGTTTTTATAGTCTGTGAGCTGCAAGAGTGCCAATTCTTGCATATGTGGACTGTAATAAATTCTGTCTCATATGTCTATATCTATGTATATGTCGATGTATATGTCCAGTTGAAAATTATAACTGATAACTGTCTTAACTCATCTGCAGTCAGACTCGGGTATGTGTGTGTGGTGTGCATATCGCTACCAATGGCCCTGTGGGTCATGGAAAGCTTAATGGTACCAATCTAATTGGCTCCACTATGCATGTTCGTGATGTCTTAAAGGGACATCCTTGTATGAAGCATTACAGAAAGGCATGCTAGCTTATATATTGTACAGTGCCAGTTGCAGACTCAAATGGGGCACACTTTGCACTTTGCTCATGCGAGAGGGGGGCTGAATCACTGTGGCTATTGTGGCCCATTCACTCCGAGTTACTGTACCGAGTTACTGTACCCCTAACATTCACCCTTATTTAAACACTGTAAGCTACATTTTTACATAATCAGAATGGGATTCCAAGCTCTCAGTTAAGTACTTTACAAACCCAACAACAGAAGAGGGTGCTCCTATCCAAGAACGATAACATCAATATTTATCTCCTGTATGGGTCTGCACAATGAATTGTCTAAATCTTCAGCAATAGCAGTATTCTTAATGTTAAAATTATTTTGATAAAAGTTAACAAGGATCAAGTTCACAGTTTTTCTAAAAACAATATTAATACATTGAATGTGAGGAGAATGAAGCTAATCTTGCCTGTTCTGCCTGACAATGTTGTTGATACCAGTGTTAATAATCCACCCTTAGAGTGACTACCTAAGGCTATGTTAGCTGGAATATGTATAGAATCATAGCCATTAATGTGTACAGGCTCTCACATCCAGTATTCAGACAGGCACACAATTCTGTGCCTTTCTATAAAAGCAACCCATTGCTCAGATTTTAATTTATTGGACAGACCGGCAATGTTTAAAAAAAGGATACTATAACCAGTTGTACTACAATGGCTACAGGGCACTTCATCAATAGGGAGGGCAGCTATTCCCCCATCATTTTATGGTGTCATAGCCATGTTAGATGGTACTGAAGAATGATCCACAGAGAGATAACATTGGCAGCAGACAAAACTAGCTCTGGTGACTCAAGAGAGGGAGGGATCGCTGCATACGTCACAACAATCAGTATTCATTTTCCCATGGTACCGGTACAACTTTCAATTGATCAAATGTATTAGTATACAGACTAAAAAGTAATGGGGCTAAGAAGCACCACTTCCTTACCCCTCTAAAGACATCAATATCATTAGAGACCACCCCGTGCAAGTTGATTCTGATCCTGGCTTTCAAGACTCTATGTAAATACGCTATAAAGTGTACTAGCATCTCTTCTATTCTGCTTTCTAAAAGGATAAACCACAGTTGGGATCAATAAAAAAAATCAAAGGTAGAGGTCAAATCCATGAAAGACAAATATATAGATGAGCGCTGGGCAATGGTATATTTTCCCAATTATTAAATGAAGGTTCAGACACTGTTCTATTGTTCCCAAGTTATTCCTAAAACCAAGTTGGCAGGGATGCAGAATTTAATTCTCCTCAGCCTAAATTTTGTTGTACAGAACCCTACCTATGATTTTCAGCATATTATCTATCAGATTAAATGGGTCTGTAGCAAACTGGCTGGGAGCGGTCACCCTTTTTAAAAATTGGAATAATAACATTAGTTGACCATGTGCTTGGTAGCAGGGAAGAGACTAAATTGTTCAAAACATTAGAGGGCCCAGATATCAGGGTTATGTTCGATGAGATCTATGGGCACCCCATCGGGCTGGCTTTATTGACCAGGCTTTGATATTGGCTTCCTCCACTTCCGACATGGACATCATTACTCCTTTTGGAGTGGGCAACTCTGGCTGGTCCTTGTCACGTGGGAGAGCTGTATATATCACATAAAATTGTACTACCCATGCTTTCCTATTTATATTACTACTACATGGTGTTAGCATCTGTCCCAATGCTCGCATTTCTCTTTAGTGGCACAAAAAAGTTTGGCATTCTTTAAACTTGGGACACCAGCAAGAGAGTCCTACCATTCCATAAAAATGTGTAACTGTCGGTTTGGTGTTTCATTAATTCTGTTTTCATGGTTGAGCAGAGATTAGAAAATGCGGTAATTACCTCATGATCAGATTCCTGCACTGTCAGACAAACCTCAAATAGTGCAACATTTTCCCTGACCACCTTATAAAACAATTCTGTGGAATCTACTCCTCACCATACCAATCATAGTTTATCTGATGAGGGCACCAGATTCCTTACACCACGCTCAATTTTATACTCAGGCCTTGGGGACAGTTTGAATACTACTTCAATCAGTTTATTGTTGCCATGGAGTGTAGCAACAACTTTAGTGTGCAATACAGTGTTCTCAAGGTTGGGGGAGATAAAAATATAATCAATCGTAGTATTGCAGCCCCTGTCTCTAAACGTGGGTTCTATAATGTCACTATTGTTATTAAGAGTAGCGACATCCATAACATAACCCAAATTATGAGATATCAAGTGCTCCATCAGCTCTGCACCCCATTACAGGTATGTACTCTGCTATGGTTCTCAGGAACAGAAAGAACTGGGTAAAATAATTTATCGAATAAAGCCCCTCCCAGATAAATGCCTGCTATGTTGACAAAACCCTTCAAGCTCCTTATGGTGGTCATATAGTTTAAGAGGTTAATAACCACTGTAGTAGGTGTACTCTAAAAGCCATTGTAACAAAAAAAATAATCAAATACTAAGACATGCCCTTTTTATATTTGAAAGCCTGGAATTTATCACTATGAGTTGGTAAAGCCTTAACATAGCCCCCGCCGTAATGTTTACCCATATGGCTAGACCATTGGACGGCCGTCCAGATGTAGAAGATGAAGCCAGAGTGTGATAACACTCAAACCCTTCAAGATATATATCTTTAGTAGCCAAGGATTCTTGAAATACTAAAATATCATATTGCCTGGCTGACTCCAGCCAGTCACCTATGACTATCTTTGATTGTAAGCAAGCCACATTTCAGCAGAGTATTTTCTAGACCTGGTTATTGCAGGCCATAGGGACCATTATAGAAAGATGGGTGTATGTCTTAGGTGCGTGTGATGAGCACGTGGATAGAAGAACAACACCAAAGAATACACACTAGGGGGGCTAGAGTAGATTTCATGACCTGTGAGGGAAACCTCCCCACTCATATTATCAAACACAAGAAAGGTCACAGGTCCAGAGGACATGAGTCCTGTGTTTCCAAGCTACTTCCGAGCAGTTGGATTGGCGCATTGTACCCTTTTGACTCTTGTTGGCCAGAGGCCCTCGGAAAAGCACCCACCCCGACGGACCACGCACGAAATCTGGGCGTCATCCTGGACTCCTCACTCTCGATGACCAGACAAGTCAACGCCGTTTCATCATCTTGCTTCAACATTCTCCGCATGCTCAAAAAAACTTTTCGCTGGATCCCCACCGAAACTAGAAAAACGGTCACCCACGCACTGGTCACGAGCCGCCTGGACTACGGAAACACCCTATACGCCGGTACCACCGCAAAACTCCAGAAAAAACTCCAACGCATCCAGAACGCATCAGCCAGGCTCATATTAGACATCCCGCGTAAAGAACACATCTCTGGTCACCTGAAAAACCTCCACTGGCTCCCCGTAAACAAGAGGATTACTTTCCGCCTCCTAACCCACGCACACAAAGCACTTTACGAACTCGGACCCGAATGCCTCAACACTTGAATGTCCTTCTACACCCCCTCCCGACAGTTACGATCCTCCAACCAAGCCCTTGCCACTGTACCTCGCATCAACAAAACCACCATGGGAGGCAGATCCTTCCCCTACCTGGCAGCTAAAACCTGGAACTCACTTCCCACTCACCTTCGCCTTACTCAGAACCACCTAGCATTCAGAAAGCAACTTAAAACTTGGATATTCGACAAGTAATTCCCCACCCTTCCTCTAGCGCCTTGAGACCCTACGGGTATGTAGCGCGCTATATAAATCTCTTGACTTGACTTGACTTGACTTTGGCTAGTAGGCCAGGACAGATGTGGTGAATTCTCAAACTATTGATGGTTCCAACGGTGAAAATACTGAACATCAAGATCACTGGTTCAGTAGAACACACCGTTGATAGTGCACATTTTCTTTTACATGTGCACGTATTTCACTTTGTTGCAGTAGCTGTATGCTCTACCCTGACGAAGGCCATGGTACTTTGATAGGTCACAAGCCCGAAACATGTTGGTCATACACTAACACAGAAGCTTCTAATGAGGGCAGCTGTGTTTTCAGCTATCTATTTTTAATCTTGTGACAGGGTAGCTGAATAAAGTTGCTACATAGCTAACCTTGTAGTCAGTTTTAATAATGTTCACTTTAGCACTGCACTACCCATCGAACACACCACTCTCACATAGGGTTTTAGTTAAACCCACCTCATCTACACTTAAAACATCACTGTGCTCCTCCCTCGCAGGGAGGGGTTGTAGGCCGTCTAAGTCTTCTACGCGAGGAGGCACCCCTATAATGAAGCATGTCACCTTTGGTGTGTGAGGGGAATCATAATTAAAACGGGATACCCCTCAAGTACATGGTTGAGTATACCATGTTAGTTACACCTGACACCGCTCTTTTGGACCTGTGTTTTTTCTTGTGTTTGATTGAAGATAAACACTGCCAGCTGATAGTCCTGCTAATGGAGAGCTCAAAGTTAATGCCATCCACAGTGTGTAAGGACTCACAGCCAACAGGAGCAAGGATGGGTGCAGGGGCAGGTAAAGCTCAGCCTGACTCAATCTGTATCACCTCATGTCCCAATGACAATCTTCATTCTATTAGCTCAATTTCATTCATTACAATATAGACCGCCCTTTCCAGGATGCTATCAATAGTAACAAGGGGGGGCGCGTGGATGGGAGGGCCTGTTCGCTTTCCCATGGTTGCCTAATTCGCTGGGACATACTATTGCCTTGTATTGTGATGTCATCGCTACTCCAGATGACAGAGAGGAGGCACAGCCCAGCCTCTGTCGGCCACTGATGGGCACAGATGGGCCTTCTCTTGACCCAGTCTGCATCCCAAACAGCTATAATACCGACCCGGGAGGACAGACGTGGGCAGCATCTGCCAGAGGCAACACTGGGGCTTATAGTCCTGCCCCTTTGTCTGTGATCAGGCTTCCCACACAGCGGGGGCCACAAGCAACTACAATACATGCCTCCTGGCACAGGAGTGCAGTTGTGGGCAGCGGCTGTTGCAGCAACTTTAAGGCTTGTAGTCCTGCCCCCTTCTCCATGTTCATGCTTCTGACACAGTAGGGGCCCCAATCAGCTAAAATATACGCCTCTCAGCACAGTCAATCAATCAATCAAAAAATACTTTTATTTGATTTCATTAAAATCATAAAAGGGTGGACGTACCACTGTGTTTCATAAAACCAACAATCAACATTTTAAATCTGGAAGGTAAATAGAGACAAGAGTTGTAGGAGGGTAATGAGACAAAAGGAGTTTGAAGCTAAATCGTGTCAACAGGCGGTATATTAAGAAATTAAAACATTTTTATGCTTCCATTTTCCAAGAGTTTGTGACATAATAAAGCCGTCCTGGACAGTTAGCTGCTTATGAATTAAAGGATTATATGACAAGAGCAGATAAATAGCTGTGTACAATTATTTTCAATCTGCTTATGTTAAATTGCTACTTTTGTCCAATTCTTTTGCCGCCATTTTCCAAAAGTTTATGGCTCTTCAGGATAATTGAATGGACGTTCCTCTGAGGCATTTTATAACTGCCGCTCTTCATGTCCTTATTTGTGCGTTTCTTAGTGCCTCTCGCAAAACAGATTTCCTGGTTACTAGTAGTGCGGGGCAGATACATAGGAGGTGCAACAAAGACTCATTCCCCTGTCCACATAGACGGCATGCTTTAGTTGGCCATATGTGTTTCCATTTGGGGGTTAGGTCCTTCGTAGGGTATACCCCCAGCCTCAACAATGTCAAATAATGCTTTTTGTAATATGAGAAATGTGCAGACAGGTACTGTTGCGGTTTAAGAATCTGGTACGATTGTATCACTGCCCAAGCGTGAATGGTGTTTGGAGAAGCACATCACCTTTGTTTTTTTTATGGTTGATAGTGAGTTGAACTGAAGTGACATAGGCTCCAAGTTTAGAGATGAGTCGCTGCAGACCTAGTGGGGTTTGTGATAGTAGGACTATATTGTCCGCTTATTGAAGACTTGGAGTTGGAATTTTGCCCAATCTTGGGGGGTCAGCTTGAACAAGTTGGAGGTGTTTATCTAGGTCTGCGGTATAAATGTTGAATAGGCAGGGGGGGCAGTACACATCCCTGTTTTAGCCCGTTAGATGTTGCAATCTTACGAGTTACGCTGCGCCCATCTCCTTTCCTTATTTGGTCCCCTGTGTCCGAGTACAGGTTGATGATGGCCGCTAAAAGCTTAGTTGGAAACCCCAGCTTTGCATCTTAGCCCATCATTTAACTCTCGATATCTTATCGAACACAGCTTTGAGGTCTATGAAGCAAGCGTACAAAGTGTTTGAATTTGATATGGCTTTATTAGCTAAGAGCATGACTGCAGAGATGTTTGTGAGGGTGCCCATCCCTGCCCTGAATCCGGTTAGAGTGGTAGGAATAAGGTTTGACTGGCAAACTCAATCCGCTAGGTCTATCAACAGGTGTGAAGGGTAGATTTTTGCCTCCACATCGATTAATAGTATAAGCCTGTAGGTGGTTGGGTCTAAGCGTGCATCTTGTGAATTGGTCTAATGTCCCTTTCTTCTGTTTAATGAAGTCCGCCCTACAGCAAGATACAACAACACAGGTATTTTTGTTTCTTTTCTAGTATGGAACGTTTCCAATGAAATGTTGTGCAGTATAGGTAAGCTGTATTATTGCACTAAAACAATGGATCTCACATTTACTTCTGTGTTGTCTATTTTGTTTTTATTTTGAGGGTTACTTTATTTTTTAACATGAATACATTTAGACTGGTTTCTCAATTTTTAAAACACAATGCACATCTTATACATCCGCTCAATATCCATTCCTCCGGTTTTGCCTTTGTGCAAAATGTTTCTGTGATAGAAACTAGGGCAACTTTGTTTGCTGCATTCCCTATGGGACAAACATCAAAAAAGGTTAAATGGATTTGCCATGTTTTTGCTGTTGCCCACTGCTTCTTGGCTATGACTAGTGATAAATGCCTCACACTATGTTCTCAGGGCCATATTTGTTATGATTTGACACAAAGCAGCAAGACACCTCGCTGCTTTGCCCAGCGTGATAGAAAGAGGGCAAAAATGTGCCATATTTCTCAAGAAATTGTGCCTTCCTGCTCTCAGCTGCCAAGGGCCACCACAGACACCCTGGCACTATGGCGCAAAGTGTGTCTGTGTTACAGGCAGGATCGTTTAGGGGCAGGAAAGAACATATTCCTGCACAAAAACAATCCTCTGAGGCTGATTCCTCTTTCTACATGTGCTGCAGAATGCAGCACACATAGAGTGTGGAAATAACGAAGCAAAATAACAATATTTCTCCTTATTACACCTCCCCTGGGAAGGTGTAGCATTCTGTTGCATTCCCAGTTCTGCCAGTATTGGTAAATGAGGGAATAGTTCGGAATCCATGGGTGGGTGTGTGGGAACACCCACACTCCACACATGGAACACCTCCCTGGGGCACAGTAAAGCAAGGTAGAAACTTGCTCTGCCTTGTATTACTCCAGATTTAACAACCCATGAAGGGCCATGCAAGGTGGCCTTGCATGGATTGGTAAATCTCATTATAGGTTTTGCACCACCCTGCACCCCCTAGTGCGATTAATACGCCCTCAGTCTGTTATTGTCTTCATCTATATATTGGCATAAATACAAATGTCTTATTCTACTTTCAGTCAGAATTGCATGGCATTGGTAGTGATTCTTTGGGCAGATCGGCACACCTCATATTTGAGCCCATTTGTGATGGCTGGACACCTTGTCTATGCCGTGGTGTGAGTCATAGTTATGTTATGGATAATAGGGAATTTCTCAATGCGCAAGCCTGATAGTTTCTAATGATATAGTAGCTTAAATACCTGATTTAGCGAAGAAGACTGTGTGGTCCATTGCACCAGGTAATGGCAAAATAATATAGTTGTTAAATTGTAATCTCATTAGAAATTAAGTTTCTAGTTAGCAGAGGTATGGAGCTTGTCGAGGCAGGAGCCACAATCC